>NC_084822.1:18730521-19031530 GCF_958449725.1 Rosa rugosa
GGTAGGGCTAGAGGCTCGTGATGATAACGTGTTTAAGAGAATATGATTCGGGTAGACTATTGTATATATTTCACTCATAATATGGGCCTCTATATATAGAGAGGGTTGCATAGATGGTTGCTTGGAATACAAGTACAGAATCCTATTACAATTAAGGGAAATTGGTCCAAACAGTACCTGAACTATTGCTCCTTATAATTTCGGTACCTCATTTTGAAAATATTAGAAAGGTACTTGAGATTCTGACCCCAACTGAACTTTGGTATCTAGAGTCGTTAGCTCCGTTACTGCGTTTGTTAGCTGCCAATTTTGAACTTGAAATGACTAATTTACCCTTTTTTGTTTTTTCTTAGTTGTTCTTCATCAGCTAATAAAAAAAGTAAAAGAAAGTTTTTCTTCTTCTTCTTTTTGACAGTAAATGCAAAAGAAGAATTTTAACAGTGTTTGACTGAATGTCACTTCCTTTCTTTGTTTATAGGCAAAACTGGGACTCTCTCTTTTCCACCTTCCGTCATCCATCACGTTGAAGCTGCATGCCTTATTTTCATCGGAACTCCGAATTTGCTCACCAAACAACATAACCCTTTTCGTCGTTGAATTAATCTTAACACCTCATTCCTCACTGACCCCTTCTTTCAAATTCTTTTCTGACTTTCAAAGCTCCGTATTACACACACACACACACACACACACACACACACACAGGATTAGAAGCGGACGTCCGCAGTGCCGTAAAAGTGCGGACGTCCATGCTTTTGCAATTATCAGGCCCCGATGGCGGCGCGGCTCTTGCCGAACGGAGCCCAGGGGCATTCCGCACAGCTTCACCATGAAGATGAAGGCCAACGAGATCGAGATCGAAGGTTCTGGGCAGCGACCTCACCTGAAACTTCAAGCTTGATCAAGGTCGACTACAAACTGGTAGCCGGCAAGTCCACCGGCAAGAAGAAGCTCAATATCGAATTCTAGCCTCCATCCGGCAAGAGCCACGCCGCCATCGGTGCCTAATCGCGGCAGAAGCATGGACCTCCACACTTTTGCGGCAGTGCGGACGTCCGCCTTAGAAGGAGTTGTGTGTGTGTGTGTGTGTGTGTGTGTGTGTGTGTGTGTGTGTGTGTGTGTGTGTGTGTGTGTGTGTGTGTATAGATATTTCAAGTTTCAAGCTTCACAATCAACTACACACCGTACACAATCTCCTTCATTTTCTTCAATTCGACGTAATCAGGTTTATTGATCAAGTTTAGTTCAGCTTTCGAAAACAGTGTTTTGATTGAAGAGAAATTGGGGCCGCACTCCTTGAGGTCAATCTCTTACTCCTTCCAAAACGGAGACGCAGAGAAATTGCGATGTAATCAGAGTTGATGAACTTCTTGAGGTCCTGTTTTCAGTCGAGGTCGAGTGGATATGTTCATACCAGTTCAGGTGCAGGGGGTATGAACATATCTAGAACCAAAGCACCAAACTTTCTCCCACCCAATCAACGAACCAATCCCCATAACCTTAGAACGTAGTAACCCAACTACTTAATTCGCCGTATTTTCCGACCTGGGTATTGGGCTTCTTCGGCGAAACCGGCCCGATTTGTCGGAATCGGACGACGAAAATGATGAGGAGGAAGAAGACAATAGTGATGGGGAGGTTGGGAGGTGGAGGTTTTCGTGATTAATTGGAGGGAAGACAAAGCAGTTGGAGTCTCTGATGGCTACCATTGACCATTCCTTGAGCTTATGTGAAAACAAAAACTCATGAATCTGATTTCACATGACTATTCTTTTGTCTAGGAAAGAAGATTTCAATTAAAATGGTGAAGATTTATTGGAAATTGGTCACCTCCTAACCAAATTGGTGGCATATTTGTTCTTGTTTCTGGGTTTCAATTGCAAACAAAGACCCTTTAACTCTTTAAGGAACCACCGAGAAAGCTAGAACTGGGTTCTCTGTGAGAGATTGGGTTTTGAAAAATGGTGGATTTTGGTATGCTAGTCTCTACCCCCGTTCTTATGCTCTGTTTTATTTGAACAGAGCAGTAAATAATTGTTACACCCCACACCTGATATACCTTTTTACCGAGTTACATGAAATTCTTATTGGTTACCGTTCACAATTTTAATTTTAACGTTTAGGGGGGTGGTTAAAAATTGACTTTTTATGAGTTATTAATTTGAGAAAATTTCCTTCATGAAAGTTGTAGAGGACGTTAACCCGAGCGCGGGCATATGTGGTACGTAAAAATTGGAGTTCGTATGCAAAAGTTATGAGTGAATTAAGAAAGTTACTGTTCATGGTAAGAAAATTATATTTTTAAGGAAATTACTGTGGTAGGTTTCCAAAACCGGAAACCCACCTTTCTCTCTCCTCTCCCCCGATTTTCCCCTCTTTCTTCTTCGGGAAATCCTTCTTCCCTTCGATTGGCCGCCGTCCGGCCATCACCCGGCAGAAAGCCGGCCACCACAGGGTCGTCTCCTCCCCCTGGTCACGCTGGTGCCCTTAGTTTTCGACGATTTGGCCGGAAAAGCTCAGATCGAAGCAAAGTTCTCTCCGGCTACAGTTTTGGGATTTCGCCGATTTCCGGCCATTCCGGCCACCTCCGGCCACCATATTGACATCGAAGGTTTGGTTTTTGATGGTGATCATTTCCCCTAAGGTAGTTCGTTCCAATTTGCATTGTAGAGGTTGAATTGATGATTTTTCATTTCTAGGGTTCTTGAAGCTTCGGGGCTTTCCTTCACCAGCTTGATTCGACCACTTCAAGGTAAAATTGGTTGGTGTTGTAGTTGGGAAGTTGATTGGGCTTGTTGTGTAGATGCTAGTGCCGGAGTTTGGTGGTCATCGGAGGAAGTGGCCGCCGGCGCGTGGGGACCACGCGCCGCCACTGTAGGTAGCGCGTGGTGGCGCGTAGAGTTGTGTTTTAATTGTCGTTTTAATCCCATGTACCCTACAATGATTGTAGAATGTAATGCATGAAGTTTGGTGGAAATCGGAAGATTTACGAATTGAGTTAATTGGTTAACTATTGATTTTCGTGAATTCGATCACCGAATTTCTTTCGAATTCACTTTAGAATTTATTTATCGATGAGAGATTATTGTGGGAGTAAGGATGGATGTTGTGGAGAGTTGAGGAGTTGGATTTTAGGAAAGGGGGGGGATGTTTTGAATTTCCAATTATAAGTATTGTAGAGTTAATTCCGTCCTGTGAATTATATATATATTTATGAATGTTATTCGTACAGGATGAGAGGAGTCTCCATACGAGGAAAATACCGAGCGACGTCAGGATTGAGCATATATTGTGAGTGGACTTTTGTTTTTAAGAATTGATGCATGCATTTATTTCTTGAAGTAATGCTCTAATTATTTATCATATTACATTTCGAGCATATGATTTATTTTCAGAGATTGATTATTATTTGACTAATTATTTATTTCCGAGGTGATTTCCGGAATTATACTTTTTTTTATTATATTTCTATTCGTCGATTTGAGACTTTTAAAGGATTTTCGAAATGGGATTTCGATGGAGTTATATTTCTTGTTTATTTATCGACTTTCGGCTTTGGCATTGGGAGTGCCTTGATGATGAACTTGGAATTGGTTTTGTTTCGATTCATGGAGATTATGTTTTATTATTATTTTCTCTCCTATTTATTTCTGAACTTGAGATTATCTTGGCGTGTGGGACACGTCGTTGGAAATTCTTTTACGAGAGATGGGGGAAGCCTTATGTATTTTGGATTTACTGGATTTTCGGTTATGTTTCCCTGTGCCATACTGAGGGGTGATTTTATCATGCTAGCATTGATTTTCCGCCTTTGTGGCGCGATGATGGGATCACCGTAGCCCTTCCGCCTTTGTGGCGCAGGTTACTGTCTCTGTGACAGTAATTCTGTAGCCCAGTATCCTATCGCTACACTTAGTGGCGTAAGGGTATATTACGGGAGTTATGGGAGTTCTTTAGCCTGGGAGGCTATCACCCAAGCCTGAGTGGCTTATTCGTATGGCTATCATCTTCCCCTACTTATACTATTTTTGACTAGCGGGGACTAGTCTGAGTTTTCTTAACCAGCGGGGCTGGACTTATATTTTCGAGTTTTGAAATTTCAATCTTTTACTCTGTTGTTGTGTCGGTTTTCTGGAGTTCAATGTTTTTCGGATTATTTTCTTAAGTGTTTTATAAATGTTGCATGCATCCGGATTTTATATATATCGAAAAATGTGGGAAAGTATAAAATCCATTTGGTTTATATTTGTTTATTTTTGTCCACTCACGCTAACGTTTTTATGTACTTTCCCCTGGGCCCTTCGGTTTCAAATGCCCAGTTTTCAGTGTTGCTGCTCGGCGTTCTGAAGTGAGCCATAGTGACCGCATCCGCTTCAGTCATCATATTTTGTAGGTTATTTATTTAGCCTACGGTACTCTATGTTAAACTTTATTCCTAGAATGCTCTGATTACTAAGGGATATGTGACCCAAACTTGTATGAATTATATTTGAGGTCTATGACCTAACTTTGGTGATTGTAGTAACTTGTACCTTTCGGAGATTATGTATGATGTTGTTAGCTTTGAGATGGGATTGGTGGAATTTGGGAGCAGGGTGGCTCCAGGAGTTGTGGTTGGATTATTAGAAGTGAATTTTGTTTCCGCAGGATTTTGGGTTATCCATTTTTAAGGGAGGTTATGCCGAAATTTTTGGTAAATCTCCTTTAAAGGTGGGTCCCGCGGGGCCACTTCGGATTCCAGGGTGGAATTTGGGGTGGGTCCTGTCAATAATTGTTTCATGGGTTGTATTGGTAGGTTGTTGAGATTGATTTCCTATATCTGAGCGAAAGCATCCGTAGAAGATGGGAGAATGAATATTGTTTCAACACCAAGACCCATCTTCACATCTAGAATTGAAGGGGGAGATGGGTGCCTAGAGAAAATTTCTAGGTGCCTAAATTAGATTTGGATTCCAGAAGGAAAAAAAAAATGGATTAAGACATGAAGGGAAGAAATTACCCTTCTAAAATTGCCACATGGCAAGCTCCGTAACGGAGCTAACGGCTCTAGTTACTAAAGTTCGGTTGAGATCAGAACCTCAGGTACCGTTTAGATATTTTCAAAACTTGAGATATCGAGGTTTATAAGGAGCAGTAGTTCAAGTACTGTTTGGACAAATTTCCGTACAATTAAACTAGGGGGTGAAATTTATAAAAAAAAAAAAAAAACCAGGGGGGTGAAATTTGCACACATAAAATTGCAAACTACACACCCTTTCATTTTTTTTTAATAATATGTCAACTCACATCTTTTTGCACTTCCTAAAATACTCTCAAAGCCAGATTTTTCTTTTTTTCTTTTTGGGTATTCTCTCTCTCTCTCTCTCTCTCCCCCCCCCCCCCTCCAAAACCATGACAACTCTTACTCTTCTCTCTTTCTTCTCTAGAGTCCAGACAACAACCTACTCTCTTCTCCATTGAAACTTTACCAACCTTAACCCTTCCTCTTTCTAGCTGCGAGGTTAAAGAACAGAGATCCATTTGTAGAGCATTGGAAGAAATCCGACAGCCATGAAAAGTGTTCTTACTCAGGTATTACTCGTTCTTCAATTTAATTCATGCATTTTCACTATTAACTCAATTCAAAATCCCAAATACCAAATGCTATGAACTAAATTTGATGATGCAGGACCGTCTATTGGGCGCCGCACTCATAAGCATACTCACCGGAATCCGACAAAGCATCTACAACTCCATTTCTGATACCATACCTGAATCCGACCCAGTGGCGGTGTTCTTATTATTCCGTATGGGTGAGAGCGAGGGGATGGTCGGTGACCTCAGAGATGTGAACCGGAAGCTTCTTGTAGCCTAGAGATCCGAGGGCAGCGTAGATGGCGTCTATTTGGGCAAAGAGCATGTTGTCGTAGTGGAGATTGGTAGCCAAATCCGGCGAACTGACGCTGGGCTGGAAGAGGACGTAGTCCATATTTCACTTGTTTAGGGTTCAATTTGTAGGCGAAGGGTAGGCGTTGATCAGGAATGGAGATTTGACTTTGGCGTGGAAATCGAGGATCGGAGATATGCAATTCTTCAGATCCCGGTGGAATGCCCCGACCGACTGAGATTGAGGTGGACTCGATTTATGGTGTGTGTGTGTGTGAGTGAGTGAGTGAGAGAGAGAGAGAGAGAGAGAGAGAGAGAGAGAGAGAGAACCCAAAAAGAAAAAAAGAAAAATATGATTTTGAGGGTATGTTAGGAATTAAGTGCAAAAAGATGTGAGTTGAAATATTACTAAAAAAAATGAAATGGTGTGTGGTTTGTAATTTTGGGCGTGCAAATTTCGCCCCCCTTAAACCAAGATACTAATAGGATATCTACGAGGGTGTGTCCTGTAACGTTTTATGAAACTATTTTTGTAATACTGGATTGTAGAATGAAAACGGGGAATTAAACTACAAGTTTTTAAGATGTAAATACATGTTCGGTACAAGTATTTCAAAACTTGAAATATTAAAAACATATCTATCATTAAAAAAAAAAACATATCTATAGCTCTTAGTTTAGTTTTTCCTCAGTAATCATGAAAGATAGACTATTTTGTTTGTATTGATTATGAATCCTTTATTGGTTGTTATGAGAAAAGAAACAGAGTATTGCATGTGAAGGAGATTGAACAAGAAGAATCAAATCTCTCAATTTTGTTTATAAAATATATTATATGAAGTTGCAAGCTCTTGAATCTTTAGTTCAAAAAGATAATTCAATCAGTCTCAACCTTAGTCGTTAATTCCTCTTGCCCATGAGATAATCCAATTATATTGAAGCATAAAATACCGAAGCTTTCACCCTAAATTATCCGTATAAATTAGATCTGACACGTGAAAGAGGTATTTTCTAAATCCTTCATTCTTCTCTACTGCATGATTCTGCAAGTTTCAATTGATTGAAAAAGACAGGGAAGAAGAAAGTTCAAACAACAGATAAAGTAGATGAGATCATGAGAATAGAGGATAAGTCTCAATGGAAATTGTGGGAAAGAAAGAGAGAAAGATCAAAAGAGAGGAGAAGAGTTTGTGGATCTATGTGCTTAAAAGTAAAAAAAAAATCACGACCTCTAATTGCAGGGCAGGTTGTTTTTAGAAAACAATGAAAACATCAAAAAGTCATTTCCCATATTCATTCATAGTTCCTGAATTGTTTCCTAAAATTTGTTTTCCTTGTTTTTCAAATTTAATGCAACGAACACAAATATATTACATAAGTTTTTAAATTCATAAAACAAAAAACAGTATCGCAAAATGATACTGAACGGGCCCTTATAAATTAGGTTAAGAAACCTCATTCGGAAAAGGCACGCTAAATCTCTATCTTCTGCAACAGGTATAGCAAATTATCTCCATGAACTACTACGCTCACCAATCAACTCTATATGAACAAGCACAACTTCGCTCCTTTTGAAATAATACATTCTACACTATCACCATGAAGAATGTTACCGAACATCTGTTTTCTAGGCATGCTGAACATAACCCAAATGTCACAAAATTATTAATCTAGCTATACACAATGTCAAAATACAAATAGCCTTCAACTCAGAGAAAACAGCCGAACATCTGTTTTCTGGGCATGCTGAACATAACCCAAAAGTAATAATCTAGCTATATACACAATGTCAAAATACAAATAGCCTTCAACTCAGAGAAAACAGGAAAGAAGAATAGTGATCAAGGACAGAAGTACTGAAGCTCAGCAGCTGAAGTGCTCATCTTCCTATTCATCGTCTTCTCTTTTTGGGTCTGATATTTTCTAAATCTTCACCGTCCTCAATTTGATCTATCATGTCTTCATCATTTTCACCAGCTGAGTACTCATCTTCCAAGTCGCTGTCATCTACGAAATCTTCATATTCATCCTGTAGCATTACCAGGTGAACCCCATAGCTTCTACAGCGCACCGAATCTTTACTAGTATGTTTCAAATTAACTAGGCAGCTATAAGGTGGCTCATGAAACGCAAACTTAACAAATGGAATATAGAGCAGCCATACATGAGCAGAGTCCTTCATCTTGCTTGCTTCGAAACAAAATGAATAAGTACATCTGCTTTCTCCATTGATGTGAATACTGGCTGTGAAAGAGCACTGATCAAGATTACCCACAGCAGTTGCTGAAGCACAGATAGCCAATCCTTTGTTGAAATTTAGAGGAATTTCAAAAGAAAATTCACATTCATCAAAAAGCTCCATTAAATACTTGCGATTCCTGAACCAACTAGGAACTTCACTTGCTGGAAATACAATCTCGAATTCAGACTGCTTAGCCAAGTGAATGAGAGAGAAGAGACTACTCTTATTACCTGCCCCACAATGAGGTAGATTGTCACACAATCTCTGACAATTATACAATGAAATTGATTCAATCATTTGCGAAGCTCTACGTTCCAAGATGTTTGAAAGTTTTGCAACTCGGACCAATGACTCACAGCCATCGGCATTTATCCATTCCATGCTCGGTGGAAGTTCGGGAATTTCTGAAAGCTCTGTGCAACCACGCAGGTCAAGAAACCTCAAGTTAGTCGAAACTGACTGCTCATCATTCCACCTTGGAAGCGTAACAAGCTTTGAGCAGTTCTGCAGATCAAGACGTGATAAACTATGCAGATCATAAATGCTATGTGGCAGATGGATAAGCTTATCACATTGTCTTAAAATTAAATGTTTCAGGCTGACGAGATATATAACTGTTTCAGGCAATTCTTCAATGGCCGTGCCGGATAGATCCAGCCTTGTCAAGGATACCACATTTTCCAGAATGTCGCAGAATGTCTCGAGCAATCTGCAACCCCCCAGATTGATATATTTTACTGAAATCAAGGCGATTCTTCTTGGAAACCTAGTGAGTCTGTCACATCCAGAAAGACTCAAAATAACAAGCTTATCAAGAAGTCCAACAGACTGATCAACCTCAACTAAGCTTGTACAATTGTTAAGATTCAGCTCCTTTAAATTTGGGAATCCTGACAAGTCGGGAATTCTAGTAAGGAAGTGGCAGCTTTCCAAGTTTATATATTTCAGGTTACTGCAACTCTGCGAGGCAAAACAAGCAAAAAACTAAGGATCACATGACTTAAATAGTTATATCAAACCCACGTCAAAAATTAAATACCTTGAATGTCTCTCCCAGTTGGGAGATGAGGCTACGAGGTATACTAAGCTTAACAAGCTTAGTTGGATTAAAATTGATTGGAAATGATCCAAAGGGAAATTCAGGCCAATCAATAAGTGTTAACTTGTCGGGGAGATATTCAATGTCTCCAGAAAAGTGTGCATCGGTGTTTATAAAGAACTGAAGATTTGTCATCCCCTCGAAGCTCTTATTTTGCAGTGCTATCTCATGTGGTCCGCCAAACATTACCATGACGCCTTTGATATTGTCTGTTCCCTATATATGAAAAAGCATAGCATTATCAAGGGTAAAACTATGGTATGTTAACATTTCTCATACATCAACTATTTTTACCACTTTAAAGACTCATGTTACCATTTTGAGGACTAATATTACTATTTTGAGGACTCATATGGTAAACTAAGAAAGTTTACCACTTTAAGAACTTATGTTACCACTTTGAGGACTAATATTACTATTTTGAGGACTCGTGTGGTAACTAAGAAAATTTACCACTTTAAGGACTCATGTTACCACTTTGAGGACTAATATTACTATTTTGAGGACTCATTTTACCACTTTTAAGGCAATTGTATGCATGTCATACGTTAACACATTGTAGAATTTTCCCATTATCAAAGCTCCTCTCTTCTTTTCTTTCTTTCAATTTTTTTTTTCTCATTAACATTAGCATCCCAACAAATAAGCTGCTAACAATTTCAGAATTTTGACAACATGTGCTTATCATATTTTTGAAAATTAAAGTGAAGAAAATATATGTGTTCTTGTGTTTGCAAGTATGTGTTCTGCTCACCGTGCATCTTGTGAGAACATCGTAAACATCATCAGAAAACCACAATCGGCTACGTCTAGCAGGGTTCTTTGGTGACTCAATGTGAACTATCTCTTTAGCCATTACTTCTAGTATATTGTGCATCAAGATATGATTTTTTTCATTAATCCTTATGAGTGCCTTTTCTTTGAGCTCACTAATACTTTTGTTAGGCTTGTCACCACCTTCTAGGATCTGTAACACATGGTTCTCATCTTGACCGTTGAAGAAAAATGCAATGTCAAGGAAAACATTCTTTACCGAATCCTCCAAGTTATTGTAACTTATTCGGAGAGTTTCAAAATAACCTGATTGAAGAGAGTAAAATGGAGTGTTTAATTCCTCTTGCCATTCCTTTATAGGTCTACCACACAAAACTGAACCTAAAGCTATCAGAGCTGATGGGAGACCTTGAGCATAATGTACTGCATCACTTGCAAGTTGTGAATAATCAACTGGAAGTCTTTCTCTAGGGAAGGCATTTGCAATGAAGAGCTCCAAAGCTTCCTGATGGTCCAACTCCTTGATCGTGTGTATCCGTTTGACTTGATGAGTAGTTAGCAAATGTTTATTTCTTGTTGTTATGATGATTCTGCTGCCAATACCAAACCATTCAAAACTCCCACATAATTTTTTTAACTGGTCTAATTGGTTCACATCATCCAATACTAAGAGAACCCTTTTTTTAAGTAGCCTGTCCTGTATCGCACTCATCCCTTCACCCACATCTGTCAGCTTTAGTTTTTGCCCCCCTAGAATCTTATACAGAAGGTAACTTTGTAGTCTGACTAGGCCTCCATGCTGCATTGATTCTTTGCCAACATTTTCTAGAAAACAACTGCCATCGAACTTATAGGCAAGGGAATTATAAACAGCCCTAGCAATTGTTGTCTTGCCTATACCTCCCATACCCCATATTCCTACCATTCGAACATCTTTCACCCCAAGACCTAAAACATTGTGCATATCTCGTACTCGAGAATGTATTCCAACTGGATGATCAGCCACATTAAAATTGCTATGACGTAAAATTTGTTCTGAAATTTCTTCAACAATGTTATCGATAAATTTTGATTCAGACCTGCCAATTCATAAAGAATATGAGATCTAGAGATGTGTTACTCACATTTTTACTGCAGGCAAACATTTTTCAAATCAATTCATTGTGTTTAGAATAATAAAATAAGTGCAAATTGCACGTGGTTTTGCAACTGTTTCCACCCAAGTCAACCCATCCCTCCTCTCAATTCCAAACCGCCGGTCTGATTTCTGATGAGTGATGAGTAGATCTTCGGCCAAACTACAATTTCATCTAAGTTCATGTTGATTCTAAGGTTTTTATGAAAAAGGAAATTCGGTTCTTAAAAGAAGATAAACGTAGAATTAAGGTTGTAAAGCCAGTGTAATGGTTAGAAATATACCCATTCGAGTAAGTCCATCCAGACAAGTCGGCCGCTTCCTTGAGAGCTTTGGTCCATTTATTCAGCTTCTTCATGTTATGCTTGAATTCGCTGTCATCATAACTCAACGACCAGTTCAGCAAATTCCTTATCCACGACAAGACCCTCTCCGTTTTATTGTTGAATCTCCTCTCATGTTGAGCAAGCGCTTCACCAAAACTACCACTTTGGTTCCGTACATTTGAGGGATCCACCTTGTAGAAAACGGGTCTAACCATCTGATTCTTTGACTTTTTACATTGAAGAATCTTCACGAGTTCATCCAAACACCACTTCGAAGAGGCATAAGTTTTAGAGAATACGACAATAGAGATCCTTGACTCTTCAATTGCTTTTAGAAGTGCGTCTGATATTTCTTCTCCCCTGTCAAGCTTATTGTCTATGAAGGTTTTAATTCCCTTTCGACACAGAGCGCTGTACAAATGGTCTGTAAAATTATCGCGTGTGTCCTCGCCTCTAAAACTCAAAAAGACATCGTACGTGTATCCTCTCATGGTTATCAGTGGAAGACGAAGAAGAAGAGTAAGAAGTAGATGAAGATGATGGAGGTCCAGGTTGAGGGGTCATTGTATCAAGCATGATTTTGCATATGTGAGGTATATAAGAAAGCAGGCTGAAAGAGAGGCAACGTCAACGACTTTGTGTGTAATTCATATATAATACCCGGGAAATTTCAAGTGCAACTGTGCAGGTACTTTCCCACCTTTGGAGACGGAGTATGTCGGGCGTTGACGATGTTTTATTTGTTTGTATTTATTTCTGAACCTCGATCGACTTTGGATGATAAGGATGACTAGAAGCTGAGAAGGCCGGCATGGTGTCAAGAAAGAGCTCAAACCCATTTGACTAGTTCGACCGACTAATCAGGTGGTGACATGGGGAAAAAGGAATTGTAATTTCATATTTTCACTTGATATGCAGAGAATTGGCCAATATAATTCACTTTATATTGTCTACATGTCGCCCTTCGAATCATATTTTTTATATCCAAATGTCATCTTCTTCTTGGGAGAATATTGAATTGTTCAAACCTATAAATAATAATACTAATAATTGCAGTACGTCCAAGTTGAGTTCCCATAAAATATGACGATTTTGAAATATATTTTTATTAAGAAAAAAAAAATTTCGTATTTCATTTTTGTCTCCCACTATCTTCTATAACAACTGTTTTTTTTTTTCAATATTACATTTTCTTTTTTATTTTTAAATAAAAATAAATACTTTGATACATGCAGATGTGTGGAGGAAGACTAGTTATTATTAAGAGAAGAGGTGTTGTTAGCCAAAAGCCCAAAACTCAAAATTTTGATAGAAATGTCTCTAGAATATTTAAAAAAAATTGAGAATTAATTAAACCACAAGGGAAATTATGACACTTATAAAATAGAATTTTATTAAAAAATAAACAAAAAAAAATCCAAATCCATGTTTCTCTCCCACTATATTTTCTTTGCAATAACCATTTTCTTCAATTACTTTTCACATGCAGAGCATGTATAGAGGAAGACTAGTACTATTATTATGAGAAGTGATATTGTCGATCATAACTAATTTGTTTTTTTTAGTTGAAAATGTCATCCATTATGTAATTCAACAACCAGTACAATAATATTTTTCCAGTCAGGGCTATTAAAAAAAGCCATTACATAGAGTACACAAAATAAGTAAACTCCAAAATGAGTGTACCACCAAGCACACCCTAACACACATACCTTTTTGGAATAAGCACAAAAAAAAAAAAAACAAAAAAAAAAAAAAAACAAAACAAAGCTACCCCAATAACAAATAAAATTAACCAAGAAGAAGCTTGTCCCTTGTCGATCTTCCCCACTCAAGCAGAAATTGAATCAATAAAACTATTCTCAGTTGAGGTAATCACCTCCTCAACCGGGATAGAAGTAGACTTAAAGGAAGTAGAAGGCTCATCAATGATTGCCACATCCACCATATATAGCATCCTTCTCAACAATCCCTACATCCATAGTAATTACTCAATGAAGTTTTAGGTGTCTCAACTTCAGGAATATCTGAAGCTGCCTTCATTGATACTGATTTTACCTCCTCAATAGCAGTGGTCTCCATAGTAGTTTCCTCCTCAAGCTTCTTTAGAATTCTCTATCTGCCTTTCATTTAAGGACAAGGTACCACCTCAACCCCATCCAGCTTGATACTATTGGATTTCTTCTAGAACCCTTTGGCCACCCTAGCTTCGGCTTCTTGGGAGAGATGGTCAAACGTCCATGCTCCTGAGTAAGCGCTAGAGCTATATCTTCAGTCACCAGAAGGTCCGGAGCAGGAAGAGCCAGAAGATGTATCCCAGGTTTCATCAAGGAAGTCTCGGTAGTACGTTTATGGCCATTGATCTCCTCCACATTTTTTCAGACGTAGGTGCAGCTATAGCCCCTTGCTTGCATGCCAGGATGAACTATGCACCAATAATAGAAGCGCCACGAGGTTCTGTTTTGGTTATAACACTGGCGGCACAGGTGTGATAAGTTTCTTCAGCAGGCCAGTAGCTTGCAACCCGGAGTTCAGATGTTTAGAGAAAAAGACAGCATGTTTCCTATGTTGAAAGGCTTGCTTTGCCGCTTCCTGGTTTAGAAAACCTAGATTCCCTGCAACGCTAGGGTTAATAGAAAACCTAGAAGCAACCGAATCTTGAGAACTCCCCATGGCAGAAACGATGGACAGCCAAGACATCGCACCTACTGGCGGCATAGCCTTCAGTGCATCCTTTTCCTTTACAAAGAACAAATCACAGCCCTCCACCCTATGGATAGATAGACCACAATCCCTGCAAATTCCTTTTACCGTTTCATAAACAAAATACAAGTCAACCTCAACTTCTGTAGAGAAAGAAAACTTACAGTAAATCCTTAATCGATGTCGTGTATCAATCACCATTCAGATTCGTTGTTCTTCATCTTTAAGGCAAAGAGCCACATGATAAGACCTTTCTACCTTACCAATTGATGATCCGATCATGGATAACGCAAATTTGTTTTAAAGCACAGGCAGTAAACCCTTCACCGTGAACTAGAGTTCCATGGAATGAAGTGGAAAGAAATTCACGTTACCAACATCATCATACGGCGCCACCACCAACATATTTTTTCTAAAAAACCAAGGGCCTCCCTTGAGATATTTGTTTCGATCTGTCTCGCAATCAAATTGAAACCCAAGCCTCTCCCTCATAGCACGAATATATAAACTATGCCTTATACACCAAATCGTAGGAATAGATCCGATAAAATCTGGAATGCTATGGTTACGTGTTATGCCATGTACCTAAATTCACCCGTTTACTGGTCATTTGGATGGTCGATGATTACAACCTTCACTTTTACTTTCATTTCGAACTTTTAGAGGCTCCAAAAGTTAACTTTTTCTTTGACTCAGTATTCGAGGAAACTTTCTTCTGGAAAGTTGTAGAGAACGTTAAACCGAGTTCATGGACATGCAACACGCAAGAATTAGAGTTATAACAAAGAAGTTATTAACTGTAATAACCTAGTTTTTTTTAATCAAACAATTTGGTGGCAAACACCGGTTCCGTGATTTAAGGTTAGTGGACAATTGCATAATTTGAAGGCCGGTGCTTTAACATGATTATGCATGAGTGGAAGAACGAATCAATTAAGCTAAGAAACGAATTCTCTCTCTCTCACGTCCGAAACCACCCAAAACAGAGCAAAACTTCTCCAAACTCTCTCTCACTCCACCGGCCACCAATCAAGACCAGAACACTTCCTATAGCTTCGCCTCGACCTTGCGCAGCTGCAGGTGGCAGCCTTGAACCACGACACGGCCACCAGCGGCGGCGGGAAGCTCCGCCCGGTTTGAGCTCGTTTTGGTTCCAAGCTTGATATCTCAAGCTACCGGCCAACAATCCTCACCAAACTTCACCCACGAGCTCGCCTCAACGTCCTGAAGCTCCCAGAAGTGGCCTTGCACGGCGGCGCTACTCGTGGTGGCGGCTGGAAGCCAGACCCGATCAAATCGAAAACCGAAGCTTCGATCGGTATATCTCGAGCTGTAGTGCATCGTTTTGATTGATTCTTTTTCCAGTGGGTTCCCCTTGATGTTTTTAACAACTCTCTAGAAGGCATCGAGGCCTGAAATTGAATTTTTTACGTCGATCGGAGCCCTCGCCGGATTCTGCAAAATTCTGCAAATTTTCCGACCACCGAAGCTTTCGATCGGTATATCTCGAGCTACAGACCATATTTTTCTGTGATTCTTGAACCAATGCGTTCGTCTTGAGTTTCTTAACAACTCTCTAGAAGGAATCGAAGCCTGAAATTGAAGTTTTGACGTCGAAATCAAGCCTTGCCGGATTCTGCAAATTTCGCCGGATTCTGGAAATTTTCCGGCCACCTCGACTGTTCTAGGTAATTTCCGACCACTTCCTTTCGTTTTCAGACTTCATGCTAGTTATGAAAGTGGATCAACTCGTCATTTTGAACAAGTTTGTAGTTGACGACTTTTGCATCGGAGGTGGTTGACCGCCGCGTTGACCGCCGTTGACCGCCCACTGACCGCCGCTTGTGGCGGCGTATTCGACCATATTTTGAGTTTTTATTATCTAGGTGATGATCTACGCATCCTTACGAGCGTTTTGATATATAACATGGTCATGTTAGAAAAAGTTGATAAATAGTGGATTTACGTTTTTACGTTACTATTTACGGTTTTTACGTTTTATCTTCGGTTTACGATCTGTGAAGATCAGACCATCGGTTTTACTTCAAATTTTAGTATGTTGATCGTATGACTGTCCCGATGACTTTGTGAGGTCACGGGCGAAGATCCGACCGTTGGATCTTCGTATAATTGAGAAATAGTTATTCGGAAGGCGATTCGTGAGAATCCGACCGTCGGATTTTCATATAATTTTGTGGAGATGTTAGTAAGGGCGATTCAGGAAGATCTGACCGTTGGATCTTCGTGATAATTTTGGAGGATGATCCTAAGGGCGATCCGTGAGGATCCGACCGTTGGATCATCATTAAATTCAGATCCGACCGTTGGATCATCGTTTAATTTGAATCCGACCGTTGGATCATCATTATATTCAGATCTGACCGTTGGATCGTCGTTTAATTACATTTATGAGTTGTTGGCTAAGTTAAGATCATTATTGGATTAGGTTATTGACGGTTTGAGTTGGTGGACGATTGTGGATCGTATTTTGAGCTGAATTGAAGACGCAGCGGGATTATCGAGGTGAGTAAACCTCACGTGGTTCATATTACGAACCGAATAAATTTAATTACCTTATTTTGTCGTAATTGCGTGAAAATATTTATGAAATAAATATTTGTTTTAAAATCATATGGACTTGATCAACTACGGTCCATGGGTAAGTAAAATGATTTTTACTATACAAATGAATTTCTCGGTTTTATTGCATGTGAACTATAGTTGGTATTAGTGATTATCCCTGAGCGGATAATTACGTATATATATATTTACGTGATTATATGTGAATGGTGTGACATTGAAGAGTGTGGAATTGGGATGATTAAATTATTATGAATTGACATGTGACTTACCATATTTATATGTGATGAACATGATTGATGAGTTCTTGTTAATATTCATGATTTACATTGGAGGATGTATAGAGTTAGAGAATGTAGGGTTCTGAGGATGAGGTGTCCGAAGTTCGACGGTTAAGGATAACCGGAGTGTTTGTGTACTGAGGACGGGGATGTCCAAGGTGCGACGGTTTATTATTAACCGAAGTTGTGTGCTGAGGACGGGGATGTCCAAAGCGCGACGGTTTATTATTAACCGAAGTATATGGTGCTGAGGACGGGGATGTCCAAAGCGCGACGGTTATAGTGTTAACCGAAGTATTTTTGCCGTTGCTTGACCCTAGGCCAAGGTGTCAGAGGTAACGAGGCAGTTAGAGCTCTAACGTGTTATGGGATGGGACCCAAGTGGTGATAGTGTTGTGAGATAGGACCAAAGTGGTGATATTGAATGGGTTTGACGTTTGCGTCGTGGATGTTGAGATTGTTGGTTGTGTTGTTGAGTTATAAGAATTGTAATTTAAAATCAACAGTTCTTTCTTGTTTACTCATACTGGCTGTAAAAAGCTTACCGGGTTTTGTGTTGTTGCAACTCCCGGTACACTATTCAAATTGTGTAGCGGGAAATCCTACAGGTCAGGAGAACCAGGACGGTGATCGGGCTGCTTAGAGTAGTGTTATGTGAATTACAGCATTATATTGTGAGGTTTGTTATGCTCATTTAGAGCTTTGCAATTTTACTTTGTAAGAGTGAATTGTAATAATTAACTCGAGGTTTTCGAGTTTTTGTGTTGAGTGGCGAGTGGTATGTTTGTTTGTGAGAAAAAAATTCAGAACGTTATTTGTATTAATTGTTTATTCATGTTTCGGATTTGAATTGGTTATTCAAAATTCGGGGCGTGACAGTTTGGTATCAGAGCGTAAGGTACATATTTGGTGACGTGTCAATACCTTCCGAGTGATGGCCCGTCTGCAGCGGATCCCCATCGTGCGCTCTTCGGTATTGGCTAAGTCATTGGGTATGTGTGAGTGTTGGAAGTTGTTTAGGCCGCTAAGTCGTTTTAGGAACGTTAACACCTTCCCTGTAGTATTGACTTGGTTAATATGGACTTGTATTTGACTTATACTGTGTTTTAAGTGTTATACGTGTATTAGCCAAGCATACTATATTTCTTAGGTGTTGAATATTCGAAGGAGTAGTACTTAGAACTACAGAGTTGTCTTGTAGGTTCGTATTTGAATAAGTTCAGTTACCGCGAGTTATAATCTTTAAGGGATGGAAACCTTCGGATTTAACTCTATTGAGTTAGGGTGATTGTTTTATGGAAGTGAGGTTCTTTTGGATGTTGAGGTGTTTGGTTGAAGGCATGATGTTGGCCTATGCACGTACCTAGTGTGGATACGAGTATGAATTGATGGAATTTTTGCCTTATTAGGTTGGATATACAGATGTTTTTGATTTGATTCTTGACTCATGTGGAGTGGTGGGTAGTATTGCGGTTTGGGAATGAATTATTGTGGTTAATTCTTCCATGTGTTTGTAAGTTGATGAGCAGGGTTTAAGTTGTGAGAAAGGAGTTTGATCTCGTGTTTGAGTGATTGAGACGAACGACTATATATTTGAGGTTGTTTTGTGTTTTAAGTTTATGTAGACGGGACACTTAAAGTTTTGAAATAGAGTTTGATTTTTAGTTGATAGATAATGGGGAGAATTAGAATCAACTCTTTGTTAATGATCTTGGACGAGAGTGTGTTTCTATGGTTATGGATTTTAGGTGAAATGGTTAAATACAATTTTGGGTATTGATGATAGTGACATGATTGGGTATCCATAGTGGTTCAAGTGAATTACTATGCGGTATGGAGTTGATTCGACGTATGAATCGTGAAATCTTAGGGTTGAATTATGGTAAGTTTGATGGAGCATGTTTTAGAGGGAATGGTTGAGATTTTATAAGACTAGCACGAGTAACTCTAAGGATGTGAGTTTTCCTAGTTAACTCAGGAAGTGTTTAGCTTTATTAATCCCTAATTCTAGCGACGAAATTATTGTGTTTGGTTTGACTCAGAGGATACTAGCTTGACCTCTGTGCAACTTAATTGATTGTTTGTGATAAATCATTATGAAAGATGTGTGCAGTAGAGTTGTTTATGGTTTTGAAAACAGTATTGGGTGACCAAGGTTCGATCCTTGGTGTTGTTGTTGGTTAAAGAAACAGGAAAGAAAACATGCACACCATCTTATTGAGTTTATATTACAAAAAAAAAAAGAAAAAAAAAGAAAAAAAAAAGCGAGGACTATGCTATACTAAGCCTAGTCAGCAGCTCCGGATGGGTTGAGGCTGAGCTCAAGAGAAACGTTTGAGCCACTGTGGTAACCGCCTGAGCCACCAGAATAGTAACCAAAAGCGCTACCTTCCTCGGAAGTAGCCTTCAGGTTACCAAAGACGTCCTCGCCGTGCACGGGGAACAGAGGAAGAGTTTGAACCTCCTGGTGATCTCCTCCTCGTTGTTGCAGGGATGTTTGTCCTCCTGTTGTGCCAAAAGAGTTGTACTAGTATTAGTGTTGAAGTGTGAGGAAGAATATGAAACAGAATTTAAATCAAGAAATCCTTCATTACCAGTAGAATAGGTGGAACCAAAGTTGAGATCAATGGATCTACCATCATCAGTAGAACTAGTGGACCCAAAATTGATGTCAATGGATCCACCAGCTGGCCCAAAATTGATGTCGATGGATCCACCAGCACCAGTAGAACCAGTGGACCCAAAATTGAGATCAATGGATCTACCAGTACCAAGAGAACTAGTTCTCATGGGCACTGGAGCAGCCTGATTACACCTATTCATCTGCTTCTCTCGAGCCCTGACGTTCTGGAACCAAAAGTAAATGTTCTTACCCTCAACATGCCCATACTGGTTCAGCTGGAGACAGATCTCGTGAATCTGCTCTGTAGTTGGGCACTTAAATCCCTTGACATAGTAAAGATCCTTGAGGATTCTTATTTGTTCTGGAGTAGGAATCCACCTGGTACGGCTTCGCCAGAAATCCATGTTGGCACTACTTCCAGCTGCTTGGGTGTTTCCTCCCTCCTCTGTTGGTTGCTGTTGTTGTGGTTCCATTTGTTGCGGGGTTTGGAGCTCCATTAGTTGCAGAGTTCGTGGCTCTTGGGTCATGGGGTGAGAGGATGTGGAAATCGAGGAATACATGGTTTAGTGTTTGAGGGAGATTTTGTTAGAAGGATTGGAGTTGTTGAACTGGTGATTGGAGATCTGAGATTCTCAGAGGAAAGATGAGATCGAATCTTCAAATGGAAGAAAAGATCTGAGAAAGAAGGATTGAAGATTTAGAGGAAAATATTGAAGATCTGAAAGTTCAGAGGAAAGATGGGATTGAATCAACTAGATGGGAGAGAAGATCAGAAGAGAAGGATTGAAATTGATGAAGAAAGGATTTGAGAAGAGAAAGGCTGAAGAGTTGAGAGAGAAAGACTTGAGCTCGGAAGAAAAATTTCTTTTCTTTTGGAGTGAACAGTTTTTCTCCAGAATGCACCTATTTATAGAACAAGGTGAGCAGATCTCCACCGTTGGATGAACGATCTCAGAATTTGAATCCACGCGTTGGATTAAAGTCGCCCCGAAACCCGGAAAAGCTGTTGGCGCGTGTTGAGCGTGTAAGGGGACAGGCCGAACCTCGAGACGCTGTGGCAGACAGCTTTAGCCGAAAGTGATTTGCTTTCCGTAAATCACGGAAGAGACGTGTCGTGGCACGTGGAGTGTACCGACAGTTTGTTGTTATTCTATCGCTTATGATAGAATAAATAAAAGAAGTTGCATGGATAGTAACGAGAGCAGCTGGTGCTCTAGTGGTTGAAGAGCAAGGCTCATGTACAAGAGGTCAGAGGTTCGAACCTTGCCTCTCGTTTATTTTTATTATGTTCGCTTATGACATAATAAGTAAAACATTTGTACACATTATATTAAGCACAGCTTGTGCTCCAGTGGTTGGTGGGCAAAGCCCTTGTGCAGCAGGTTAAGGTTTCGAACCTTGCCTCCCCCGTTATTTTATTTATGTCGCTTATGACATAATAAATATAACACGTGAGCATATATTAATGAAGGCAGCTCTTGCTTCAGTGGTTGGGAGCAAAACCTTCGTGTTTGAGGTCGGGAGTTCGAACCTTACCTCTTACAAATATTTTTGGATCTCGTATATGCTTGATATACGGACGTATATACGGTATGTACGGTATACATACGTATATACGGTCTGTACGGTATGTATACTTATATACAGTTGTACAGTATGCATACGTATATACGGTCTGTACGGTATGCATACGAATATACAGTTGTACGGTATGCATACGTATATACGATCTGTACGGTATGCATACGTATATACGGTATGTACAATTTCATACCGTAGCCGAGCTGGAAGTTGGTGGGCCGATTGGTAGGCCCAAATAGTAAGCCCAAATAGTAAGCCCAAATGGTAGGCCCAAATGGTAAGCCCAATTGTTCGGCCCGAATGGTAGGCCCAAATGTTAAACCCAAATTGGTTCGAGCCGGTTCTAAATGTGGATGGTTCGGTTTCTTCGGCCCAATTGGCCAGCCCTAATGCTTAGCCCAAGGATTGAGCAAGCCCAAGTCATCATCACTGGGTGACATGTTTTATTGGCGTGCTTTTGAGAATGATTTGTTTTGAGTGATGCTAATTGAGAAGCGAAACGCTTTGTGGGAGTGTTTACTGTGCTTGTATGCCAGTACAGGATGACGATCTGTGTGAAAACAGCTATATGTGCAATGCCACGTGGTGATTTGAGTGTGGGTTGCTTGAGGCAATTGTTGTGTTGTAATTTTGAGAAATGATGCGGTGAAGGAATGTCATGTTGATGACTTAAGTGGGGATGAGGATTTCATTTGTGAATTCTCGTTGTGTGAGTTTACGTTTGTGATGAAAGGATTTAGTGGCCATAGGAATGTATTTTTATACAAAGGGCTGTGGTTTTGTAGATTACTACAGTTTTGGGAAAGATGGAGATTCGATGGTTAGGTTAACTGTAATCGAGAGCAATTAACTTGCGCTTAAATTTCGGGACGAAATTTCTTTAAGGAGGGTAGATTGTAATAACCTAGTTTTTTTTAATCAAACAATTTGGTGGCAAACACCGGTTCCGTGATTTAAGGTTAGTGGACAATTGCATAATTTGAAGGCCGGTGCTTTAACATGATTATGCATGAGTGGAAGAACGAATCAATTAAGCTAAGAAACGAATTCTCTCTCTCTCACGTCCGAAACCACCCAAAACAGAGCAAAACTTCTCCAAACTCTCTCTCACTCCACCGGCCACCAATCAAGACCAGAACACTTCCTATAGCTTCGCCTCGACCTTGCGCAGCTGCAGGTGGCAGCCTTGAACCACGACACGGCCACCAGCGGCGGCGGGAAGCTCCGCCCGGTTTGAGCTCGTTTTGGTTCCAAGCTTGATATCTCAAGCTACCGGCCAACAATCCTCACCAAACTTCACCCACGAGCTCGCCTCAACGTCCTGAAGCTCCCAGAAGTGGCCTTGCACGGCGGCGCTACTCGTGGTGGCGGCTGGAAGCCAGACCCGATCAAATCGAAAACCGAAGCTTCGATCGGTATATCTCGAGCTGTAGTGCATCGTTTTGATTGATTCTTTTTCCAGTGGGTTCCCCTTGATGTTGTTAACAACTCTCTAGAAGGCATCGAGGCCTGAAATTGAATTTTTTACGTCGATCGGAGCCCTCGCCGGATTCTGCAAAATTCTGCAAATTTTCCGACCACCGAAGCTTTCGATCGGTATATCTCGAGCTACAGACCATATTTTTCTGTGATTCTTGAACCAATGCGTTCGTCTTGAGTTTCTTAACAACTCTCTAGAAGGAATCGAAGCCTGAAATTGAAGTTTTGACGTCGAAATCAAGCCTTGCCGGATTCTGCAAATTTCGCCGGATTCTGGAAATTTTCCGGCCACCTCGACTGTTCTAGGTAATTTCCGACCACTTCCTTTCGTTTTCAGACTTCATGCTAGTTATGAAAGTGGATCAACTCGTCATTTTGAACAAGTTTGTAGTTGACGACTTTTGCATCGGAGGTGGTTGACCGCCGCGTTGACCGCCGTTGACCGCCCACTGACCGCCGCTTGTGGCGGCGTATTCGACCATATTTTGAGTTTTTATTATCTAGGTGATGATCTACGCATCCTTACGAGCGTTTTGATATATAACATGGTCATGTTAGAAAAAGTTGATAAATAGTGGATTTACGTTTTTACGTTACTATTTACGGTTTTTACGTTTTATCTTCGGTTTACGATCTGTGAAGATCAGACCATCGGTTTTACTTCAAATTTTAGTATGTTGATCGTATGACTGTCCCGATGACTTTGTGAGGTCACGGGCGAAGATCCGACCGTTGGATCTTCGTATAATTGAGAAATAGTTATTCGGAAGGCGATTCGTGAGAATCCGACCGTCGGATTTTCATATAATTTTGTGGAGATGTTAGTAAGGGCGATTCAGGAAGATCTGACCGTTGGATCTTCGTGATAATTTTGGAGGATGATCCTAAGGGCGATCCGTGAGGATCCGACCGTTGGATCATCATTAAATTCAGATCCGACCGTTGGATCATCGTTTAATTTGAATCCGACCGTTGGATCATCATTATATTCAGATCTGACCGTTGGATCGTCGTTTAATTACATTTATGAGTTGTTGGCTAAGTTAAGATCATTATTGGATTAGGTTATTGACGGTTTGAGTTGGTGGACGATTGTGGATCGTATTTTGAGCTGAATTGAAGACGCAGCGGGATTATCGAGGTGAGTAAACCTCACGTGGTTCATATTACGAACCGAATAAATTTAATTACCTTATTTTGTCGTAATTGCGTGAAAATATTTATGAAATAAATATTTGTTTTAAAATCATATGGACTTGATCAACTACGGTCCATGGGTAAGTAAAATGATTTTTACTATACAAATGAATTTCTCGGTTTTATTGCATGTGAACTATAGTTGGTATTAGTGATTATCCCTGAGCGGATAATTACGTATATATATATTTACGTGATTATATGTGAATGGTGTGACATTGAAGAGTGTGGAATTGGGATGATTAAATTATTATGAATTGACATGTGACTTACCATATTTATATGTGATGAACATGATTGATGAGTTCTTGTTAATATTCATGATTTACATTGGAGGATGTATAGAGTTAGAGAATGTAGGGTTCTGAGGATGAGGTGTCCGAAGTTCGACGGTTAAGGATAACCGGAGTGTTTGTGTACTGAGGACGGGGATGTCCAAGGTGCGACGGTTTATTATTAACCGAAGTTGTGTGCTGAGGACGGGGATGTCCAAAGCGCGACGGTTTATTATTAACCGAAGTATATGGTGCTGAGGACGGGGATGTCCAAAGCGCGACGGTTATAGTGTTAACCGAAGTATTTTTGCCGTTGCTTGACCCTAGGCCAAGGTGTCAGAGGTAACGAGGCAGTTAGAGCTCTAACGTGTTATGGGATGGGACCCAAGTGGTGATAGTGTTGTGAGATAGGACCAAAGTGGTGATATTGAATGGGTTTGACGTTTGCGTCGTGGATGTTGAGATTGTTGGTTGTGTTGTTGAGTTATAAGAATTGTAATTTAAAATCAACAGTTCTTTCTTGTTTACTCATACTGGCTGTAAAAAGCTTACCGGGTTTTGTGTTGTTGCAACTCCCGGTACACTATTCAAATTGTGTAGCGGGAAATCCTACAGGTCAGGAGAACCAGGACGGTGATCGGGCTGCTTAGAGTAGTGTTATGTGAATTACAGCATTATATTGTGAGGTTTGTTATGCTCATTTAGAGCTTTGCAATTTTACTTTGTAAGAGTGAATTGTAATAATTAACTCGAGGTTTTCGAGTTTTTGTGTTGAGTGGCGAGTGGTATGTTTGTTTGTGAGAAAAAAATTCAGAACGTTATTTGTATTAATTGTTTATTCATGTTTCGGATTTGAATTGGTTATTCAAAATTCGGGGCGTGACATTAACGATTTAAGTTAGTGGTATTTTCATAAATAGTGGGAACTCTGATACTATAAATAGTTGTTTCCTGTCTTAGAAATAACCATATATGGAAGTTTCCCGAAATAGAAATCCCAAAACGAATAAAAGGGCATATCGGCGCCGAAACTTCTCAGCCTCGTCAATGCTGATTTCAGCCACCTTAGGCCATGATATCGGTTCCATCTAAACCATGTTGACCTCCTCTTCCTTTCTGTGGCGGCGGTGTATGACGATTTCAGCAATGGAAGGCGCAGCAAGCGGAAAACTCTCCGGGTCCTTGCATCTCTGGCCACTGTTTCTGACGAAATCACTTGGGTCCTGAAGCCCACTTATCTGTGGTTCAAATCCACCCAGCCACCAACTCCAATTCACTTGGAAAATGACGAATGGAAGATCAGAAAATCTAGGGATTCTGGGGCTTTTGAGGTAAATTCTGACTTTTAGAGTTGAAATTTATCGTTCTCATTAAGAAAGTTGTTGGGGATGATGAGAGGATCATGGTGATATAATTTCACGACCCAATTCGGGGTCGAAGGCCGCTAGGCTACTTTCACTACCAGAAAAATGGTCTTTTACGGCCCACATTGAGCGCTGTAAATGACAAATTACGGCACACAAAAACGCGCCGTAAATGGACATGCCGTAAAAGACAAACCTCTTTTACGGCGTGTTTCCAGAACGCCGTAAAAGACCTCACGAGCGCGCCGTGAAAGATATAAAAGAGCGCTGTAAAAGAGTTTGAGAAATTCTTAATTTCGATTTTGAAACATTAAAGCGCGCCGTAAATGACCAATAAGTGCGCCGTAATTGATCACATAAGCACGCTGTAAAAGACAAAAATGAGCGCCGTAAAAAAATTTTAAAGATTTTTTTATTTCGATTTTCAAATTGGAAAGCACGCCGTAATTGATATCTAAAGCACGCCGTAAGTGATATCTGAAGCACGCCGTAATTAATTAACAAGCTTGTCGTGATTGATTAACAAGCACGCGCGCCATAAATGTGGTCGTAAGGATATATTTAAGACACGTAACATTTGCACTGATTTTTTTTCCCTGTAAATGTTGTGATACCATTTCAAAATCGAAATAAATCTATACAATTTATTGAGATAAAAAGAGAGATAACAAACTACAAGTATCACATTAGAAAATGTAAATTATATGCCAACAACAATTGAGTATTGTACAAAAACAACTTAACTAAACCAACATATCATCACCATGCTAAAATCTAAAACATTCTAGATTAACAGAGAGCATCTTAGATTTCCATTGTCTCTGTTAATTGCACGAGATAAATATATAGTGAACCATCCTGTGGCCTTTTAAACATCTTCGTATTATGCTTGATGCCAACTTTTACCTGCATAACCAAAACAAACAGAGAGAGCAATGAAATCTAGTCTGTCATATTTGTTTTTCATTCAAGGAAAACATATACAGCTAAAATTCTAATTTAGCAATTAATGTATCATAAGCAAATAGAAGCAATTACCTCCGAAATGGCTAATTCACTTTGATGTACTTGATAGGCCATGCAATCATACTTCCTGTGGATGCATAAAGTTTACTAAACTCGCTTATGGAGTAAAGTATCAACATTACTCCATGCTTATGACAACTCTACACAGTAAAGTCAGTAAACCAGAATGTGTCACAATCACAACACCCCACAAAGATTGGAACATGCACAAAAGCAAATGAAAAAGATAAGTTAAAAGCTGCAAACAAACAAATTTAGTAAGTCATAAATCAGTTCCTTTGTAATAATCTTCTGCATTCACTTAAAACCTTCATAATTAAGGTCCAAGTAGTTGTAGTTATCCATATTCTGTTTTAGGGTACCTCAGCCAACATGTATGACAAATAAGCCATAAGCATCATGAGAGCAACTTCACGATCTGTAGAATGCATGTTGCCAAGAGAATCATAAATTCATAATGTCAGGGAAATTGGTTAAGTATAGTTCCACAGTACAAGTCTTTCCATCTAATTGCTATTCAAATTTGCTAACTACACAGATGGTCATAATTTAATAAACTTAGCTTTTGCTTAAATTTATAATAAGCGCAAGAACACATATGCCATTATAATTTTAGCAGATTTTAATCTTGCTGATGTCAAGTAAAAACCAGAAACTATAATGGTAAATGTAAGTGCATACGCTGAGCTTAATTATCTTCTATAAATTCATTTTCTTCCTATTCTTTGTATATGTATTTCTATTACAATAAAAAATCTATCTCATTGACTGGACCATAAGTGACTACTAGTCCTGGAATATATATTGTTTATACATACAGAAATGAATGCAGCACCAAATAATGGGTCAACATTCCAGAAGTGTTCCCTCATACCTTCCAAAGTAGAGTGTTTTTATGATATAAGCGCTTATAAGACCAGCCTGAAACATAGTAACGAAGCAAGTTAGAACATCCCAAACTTAGTAACAAGCGCTCAATTTTCTCCCAATCATATAATTACAGATTAAGCATATGCATATTGCACATATGTGAAGGTTCATGGTATTTATTCTAACATATTATCAATCCAAACCATCTTTTATGCAAAATCCACCAAATTAATAATCCAGACAAAAAGTGAAAACATGATGGCATGAAGTCTTTTAAAAGAACATTTTCTTAGGAATAACACAGTTTTTGTTATCCAGTCTATATTATTAGTCATTTTGTGTTATGTAGGACAGTTACTTCAATAAGTGATATGACCTTGATAATCTTCACCATGGTAAAATAGCAGACTAGTAGAAACCAAGCACCCACATAGAGCAATTACTTACCTGCAGTGTCCCATAATCCAAAGGTTAACTGTGCTTCCATCCACCACCACTTTAGCAATTAAAAAATATGTCATAAATCAATGAAACAAACTTAACTGATTAGTTATATATGAATCATGATGAAATTAACACCATGCTTCTTACAGTGGGGAAGGTAATGTTGGTATAAGAGATCAACATGCAAGTTTTTCCAATAGCTCCATCACAACATTAAAGAATCAATCAGTCACCTCTACTAAAGCTCCAATCAAAAAGTCATTGTAGCCATAGTATGAGCCCAAACATATAATACATAAACTAGTGGAGATACAACTTACTCTCTTTTAACCTCCCCTGAAGGTGTGAAAGATCAGGAGGTTGATGCGCCTCTTGTTCAAGTTCCTATATCATTAGGAAAAAGACGTTGAAAATTTAAGCAGGAATGAAAACTAATACTTATCAATTAATATTCCAATAAGTCATGTGAAAGAAGCAAACCTGGTCAGTTGGTAATCTGAACTCATCAGATTCATCCTTGATATTTAATTCCAGTTCCTTTCTACCTTCTTCTTGGGCTTCTTTGGAATTTTAGCGGTGAAAGGCTCCTTCTTTTGCTTCGTCTTGGGCAAAATTCAACAAAACCATTACAAAATCACCACAAACAAGATAAATAAAGCTTCAGAATCCGAATTAAAAAGAACCGCAAGCACAAAGTTTTGAAAAGTCAAACCTAAAAGAGTAAGAGAGAGTTGGAGAAAGCACCGGACTGCTCAATCGGGAATAGTTCAAGATGGGATGGGTTTCGACGGCATAGAAACTGTATAATCACAAACCCTGTAAACCCATAAAGAAAACCGAATCAAAATTAGATCTTGAGCTCTAAATAGACCCAAATGAAATCCACCCAAATCGAATGAAATTCGCACGGTACCAAATTACAATCAAAGATCAACACAATCGATATGCATGAAAGAGGAGAGACAACTGGCGATAGCAAAAAACATGGAAAATCAGAAATAGCAGAGAGGTTACCATAGATCTGAACACAATATGAAGTATCTCGAGATCCAACTCTAATAGAGAGAGCCCTGCCACATATCTGAAAATGATGTCGGAGCGCTGCTACAGATAACGCAGAATGGACGTCGGCATGTATAGAGAGAGAGGCAGAGCTGCGGTGAATAGAGATGTGTGAACCGAGTCCTACTCCAGATCTAACAGAAACCCAAACTTCCCGGAGAGGAACATCCCGTCCGGTAACTCTCATTGGAGTAGGCAAGGTCGCAAGGATAAGATGAGAGAGAGAGAGAGAGAGAGAGAGAGAGATCTAGGATGAGAACATTACAAGAAGAGGGAAGTTTAATTGTTAGCCGAAAATTATTAGCGGGCTCTTAAAATTTTGTTACAATTAGGGCGCTCTTCAAAAACACGCCGTAAAATACTTTTCTATCATTTACGGCGTATATGAGAAATACGCCGTAAAAGATCAGAAAAGATAGTCTTTTACGGCTCACAAAAACGTACGCCGTAAATATAATTTGTCATTTACGGCACACACTGAAAGCATGCCGTAAATGACCAGAAAGAGAATTCTTTTACGGCACATAAAAAAACACGCCGTAAATGAGACTCTTTTACGGCGCACATGATATGCACGTCGTAATTTGCGCGCCGTAAAAGATTAATTTTCTAGTAGTGTTTAGGGCATCTAATTTGGTGATTTAGGTAGAGCATGACATTACGAACATGTGGATATAGTTTGGTAGCCATACGATGAACTTTGAGATCGATAGGAATTTCTGAAGTTTCGTAAATTTGGATTTCGATTCGGGAAGATCCGACCATTTTGACCCCATTTTTTGATAGGTTTTTATAGTTATCGAACCAACATAACCTATGAAATTTGAACTCCTTTGATATGAATACAAGCTTTTCACGAATTATCGTTTTAAGGGTTTTGATTTTATTATCGTCAATTTATTTTCGATACTAGGAAACAATTATTCATAACATCAATTTGTTCAGGACGATGTGTAGATCGAGCTCGAGAAGGAATTTGTCGGACGACCTTCATAGCTGTTACACTATCAGTGAACATTTGCTTTTTAAATTAAATCTGCATGCAGTATTATTAATATTTTCCGATTGAGATTGATTTTTACGATTTAATGATTTCCTTAAATTGATGATATTTGAGTTTGAATAATTTATCAAGATTTTATGATTTATGCTTTCCGCAGTTCATCGATGATTTAATATATGTTCTCGTTATTGAAGATAATGATTTTTATCAAGTAATTTTGAGTATAGAGTTATTGAGAGAAAAGTGGAGATTTAAATATTATGAGTTAATGAGTTAAATATGAAATGAGAAATTATGAGTTTGGATTCTAAATTGAGGAGATAAAATTGAATGATGATGATGTTAGCGCATGCATGCATTACCTGGTCGGCAGTACCCTCCAGGTAATAGTCTGGTCGGCAGTACCTTCCGATGTTTCATCTAGTCTATAGTACCCTCCAGATGACATGAGATGGTTAGTCGGCAGTACCCTCTTACCATCACCTCATAGTGTTTCGGTCGGCAGTACCCTCCGATGCATCATCTGGTCAGCGATACCCTCGAGATGGTATGAAATGGTTAGTCAGCAGTAACCTCTAGCCATCGCCTCCTTATATTCCGGTCGACGGTATCCTTCGATGCGTCATCTGGTCGACAGTACCCTCTAGGTGACATGAGATGGCTAGTCGGCAGTACTCTCTAGTCATCCCTTATTTGAGATATCAATATATTTTGAGTTATTTTATTATACGAGGTTTTGAAATGATTTTGAGACGAGTTACAGTTTATTTATGAGATATTGTTATCAGAGGTTTTGAATGGATTTTAAGATGATTTACAATATATTTTAGATATTAGTATATTTGAGATTTCTAAGATGATTTGAGATGTTTCATTATGTGAGCATTTGAAACAATTTTCGAGGTGATTTACAGCATGAGTTGAGATTTCAGTACCAGAGAATGATTAAGAGTATTTTTCTTGAACCTAAGATCACTCACTACCTAAGATCAAGGTCCTGGGTTCGAGTCACCATGGGGGTAGAAGTGAAATCCTTTGATCCTCTTTAAAAAAGAAAAAGAAAAAAAAAAGAGTATTTTTCTTGAACTTATATTGCAGGCTTGGTTTTTACATGAAAATAAAATTTCGAAAGCATTAAATATTTTGTTTTACCTTCATTACACTTACTTATTTTTCGTTCACTCACTCTAATAATTTTCAAATATTTTTCCCTGAGCTTTTCGTTTTTATGTGCCCAGTCTGCAGATAGGTTGAGGTCGAGCGTGTGTAGGAGTCGAGACATAGTGTCAACTGCTTCCATCTTTATTGTAGGTTACTGTATAGTCTACTTGTGTCATATTTCAACTCATTGCGTAGTTTGCTCTGATGACCTATTTTCAGTTGTATTAATGATAATTTGAGACTTGAGATCCGAGATAAAGTACGTTTTCTTATATATCTTGTGAGAGTTGAGTTATTTGGGTTGCCCTTGTGGGTATTAGAAGTTTTATTTTTGTTTATAGGATTGACGTTTTGGGTAGTCCACTTTTAGGTGAAGTTCAGCCAAGTTTTTTTGTGGAATTTCTTCTAAGTTGGGTCTTAAGTAGGGCCACTTTAGATTTCAGAATGAAATCTGGGGCAGGTCCTGTGACTACGTGTGAGAAGCTGTCAAATCATATAGTGATGATTGTCTTGTAGCGCCACCTCACAGGAAACCCTAGGTCAACATGAGCCTCATCAGACAAAGCAAAGGCAGCAGCCAAGCTTGAGATCGAATCTGCCTTGACAACGGCAATGATAAACCTAGTAAAGGAGGCGCAAAGTCAAAGTGTCATCACTATTTTTTTTTTTTTTTTTACTTTTGTACCCGTTCAACATTATACAATTTTATATATATTTTTAATTGTGAAGAAATTTTTTTTTTTTTTTAATCAAGGAAATAATATATTCATCACAAGCCAGAATAGGTCATTACATACCATTCCGCTGTCATTTAAGGCCATAGACAGATAAGAAGATAGTGATAGCACCCACAAGTGGTACATAGAAATAGACCTACTCATTGTACATTTAAATACGTAGAGGTAGTGGAGACCCTCCTTTGGTACTACTCCAGAGGCGCTAGAGATACATAGAGTGCACATCGGTGCTTAGCTTCCCAAATACAAGAAATTTATTGTAGGAAAAATTTCAGTTTAGTAACCTGTGGTTTTCACTCGACATCATGTCAGTCCCTGTCCTTTCAATTTGATCAGCAACACCCCTCAGGTGCCAATTTCGATCACCCGTGACCAAAATTTCGTCGGTCGTCCAAAACAGACGTCAAATGCTGACTTGGCTCTGACAAGCCCAACAAGAAGGCCCACATGAAGGGGTAAATTCCTAATCTGCCCCTAATACTTCCCATTAACCTCCACTCGATTAACCTAATTCATTTTGAACGAAATCAAACGCCTCACTCTCCTAAAATCTTCCTCGAGCGACCTAACTCTCCCCCAAAATCTAGCAACCCAGAATCCAATAGCACCGAAATCTATCCTAAAATCGGGCAACCCTATCAAGGAAATCCTCCATTTGAAGCGTCAATGGATGAATGGAGACCCCGAAATGGGGGGGATACAGTTGCTGACAAAATTCCTAAAATGGTGAGTTATTTTTGTTTAGAAAGTTTGAATCCGGTCTTCGATTAGAGTAGGTTGAACAATGGTTTTGAAATTTTGAGGGTTTGAGTGTTCAATTAGGAATGGGTTTGGGGGTTATTGCTATAAGCTAGGGTTTAGGGCATCGTTTAGCCCTCTTCGAAGCTTCTGATTTGGTGTATCTAAATGTGGGGTCTTATTGTGGGTGGAATGGGTTTATAAACGGCAAAGTTTGTACCTTTCTTGTTTGTTTGCGCTGACGGTTTAGGGATTAAACATGCTTCTGATTTGGTGTTTGGAAATGGGAATGAATATTTTAGGGGTTTGATTGTGGGTGGAATGGGTTTATAAATGGCAAAGTTTGTACCTTTCTTGTCTGTTTGCGCTGACGGTTTAGAGATTAAACATGCTTCTGATTTGGTGTTTGGAAATGTGAATGAATATTTTAGGGGTTTGATTGTGGGTGGAATGGGTTTATAAATGATTGTGTGTAGCTTTATTGTTGCATCTTTCATATTCAATTGAGCTATTGTCTGTTTGTGTTTATGGTTTAGAGAAATTGTGGTGTAAAGTCAGTAAAAGTGTAAAGAATGCATGTAATGGTTGTTGGGGAGCTGCTTTATGCACTTTAATACAGTACTGCATGTGTGGTCCTAATGTGGACAAAAGAAGAAATTTGACTGGAGGGCTTTTAAAAGTTGTTGTTTTGTTTGGACTTATGGTGCTTCTCATTCATTCAATTGTTTGGTTGTGTGGTTGTTTTGCATTCAATACATGGCTGATTAAATCCTTCTCTATGTTGCAGATCACCCAGATTACTTTACGGTCAAGATGTATCATGATGGATACATCAGTGGAAGCAGCTATATTGGTGGTCAAGTGAACTACTATGACTATGTAGATAAGGATCGAATGTCACTTGTAGAGGTTGATGGGATGGTCAGAGGGTTAAACCAGAACTATAGTGGAAGGAGAATAGATTATTTGTACAGTATAGGGAATGGGGATGATGGTATGACTAAGATTAAGACAGACAAGGACGCAATTACTATGTGTTGCTGTGTACCAGAAATCCGATTAGTCATCATCTACTTGGATCACTTGGATCTACATGATGACTATGAAGAAACAAACTCGGATAGTGACTTATATATGTATGAAGATGGGGAGGCAAATTGTTTTGTAAGTCAAGCTAGAACAAAGAGTGGAGTTGTGATTGAAGAACTCCCGGATTCTCCAAGAAAGAAACCTGGGGTTATCATAAAAGAGCTTCCGGATTCACCAAGGAAAAGTGGGATAGAGAGAGCAGCCAAGAAATAGCTTGGGATTGTGATTAGAGAATGGAATGGGGATGGCAGCATACCTACTCAAGCAAGCAGAACACTTGCCTTAGATCCAAAGGCTAAAGGTAAACAAAATGTCAGTGAAAGTGAGGATTTGTTTGACATTAAAGTGGGGGAGTTTAGGAAGAGAGGAAGAGTGCATGTTGATTATAAGGAGGATGGGGCACAATCTGGAGATGATGATTCTGCAGATGAAGATTATAGGCTACATTTTGAGTATGATGAATATGGGAATTATGGTTTGGATGATGATTGGATGGGAGATATGGACGATGAATTTGATGTCTTTGGTGAGAGTATTGGACCAAGTACACAAGTAAAAGCTACTGTTGGAAGTAGTGTTGAGGAAGAGTTCGTGGCCGAGGACAATGAAGATATGTATAAATCAGTTGATTCTGATGAGGAAGTACTAGGAGGTGAAACCAACTCTGATGGTGAGATAGGGGATGACTTTTCAGAGTTCAATCCCAAGACGGACATGAAGGACCCACAGTTTATGTTGGGGATGAAGTTTGCATCAGCAAAAATCTTGAGAGCTGCTTTAAGAGAGAAAGCAATAATGGGAGGATGGGAATGCTGCTTTTTGAAGAGTGACAGAAAGAGGGTGAGAGTGATTTGCAAAGCGGACAACTGCCCCTTCGAGTTGTATGCTAGCAAAATGCAGCATGAGTAAACCCTGATGGTGAAGACATATCAGGCAAAGCATACATGTTCTAGGGTTCATGTCAACTCTATGGTCAAGGCACCTTACCTAACTGAAAAGTTTGTGGATCAGATCAAGCTAAATCTTGATTGGAAAACAGGTACCTTTGTTTTCATAATTCGGATTTTCAACTCTTTGGAATGATTATGTTCATAATCCGTTCCTAATATGTTCCTTTATTTATTGAACAGAATCACTTGCACAGACGATGTCAGCGGGTGTAAAGGCAAAGGTATCTGTGCAGCAGGCCTATAGAGCTAAGAGGGCAGCCTTGAAGCAGCTTGAAAGGTCCATCATGGAGCAATATGCTATAGTGAGGGACTATGGATCATAATTGAAAAGAGTAGACCTTGAAACCACAGTGGACATAAAGTGTGATTTCAATGATGCTAGTGGGTTGCCTGTGTTTAAAAGGATGTACATTTGCCTCAGGGCATTGAAGACTAGTTTTAAAGCTGGATGCAGATCAGTAATAGGGCTGGACGGTTGCCATTTAAAGAGTCCTCATGGTGGACAGCTCCTAACTGCAGTAGGAGTTGATGCAAATAACACCACCTGGGTAGTTGCATATGCCCAAGTTGAGATGGAGAGCACAGACTCTTGGAAATGGTTCTTAGAGTTGCTGGTCAAGGACTTAGACATAGAGCATGAGGGGGCTGGATGGACTTTTATCAGTGACAAGCAGAAAGGCCTCTTACCAGCCTTTGAGTCCATTATCCCCCTTGCATACCATCGCTTCTGTGTGCGACACCTTTGGACAAATTTTACTAAGTTGTTTCCTGGTAAAGCCAAGAAGGACCAACTCTGGGCAACAGCAAAGTCAACCACCTTGGCGTATTTTCACAAGGAAATGGTTCTGATCAAACAAATGGACCCTAAGGCTTATGATTGGCTGACAGGTTAGTATTGTTCTTGTTTTTTTTTTTTTTTTTTTTTTTTTAAAGGTTCACCAAGTTAGTTTCTGCCCCATTTGGATTAATACATGTGTTTGTCTTGTAGATCCAAGAAGGCCTCCCCTTCACTGGTGTAGAGCACACTTCAAGACTCACATTAAGTGTGATATTCTTCTGAATAATTTATGTGAGAGCTTTAACACATTCATATTAGGTGCAAGAGGCAAGCTTGTTGTGTCAAGCTTTGAGGAGATGAGGGTTAAACTCATGAAGAGGATTATGTTGAGGAAGGAAAAGATGATGAAGTATGAGGTTACCATCTGCCCTAAACCTCGAGGAATTTTTGAAAAAAAAAAAAACAAAGTCAAAGCTGCCAGCGATTGTGTCCCACATGGTTCTGGAGGTCCACAAATTGAAGTGGAAAGTTTTGGAGGAGGTAAGCATGTTGTTGGTCTTGAAAGAAGGACTTGTGCATGTCGGAGATGGGACTTGAGTGGTATACCATGTAAACATGGTGTTGTTGCAATTAACTTCATGAAGTTAGACCTGGATGACTTTGTCGATGATTGTTACTTGAAAAAGACATATATGGCTAATTACAGCCACACCATCAAGCCTGTTAACGGCATGGAGTTGTGGCCCACTTCTGAAGAACCTACAATCCTATCCCCCCCCCAGTACACAAGACAACCTGGAAGGCCAAGGACAGCAAGGATCAAGGATGCATCGAAGAGGGCTGAAAATGGAGGTTCCAAGCTTGGCAGAGTTCAGAGAAGTTTGAGGTGTGATAATTGTGGTGTGGTTGGCCACAATGAGAGATCATGTCATATGCAATTGCCACCCAAGCCAAAAGCAACCAATATAAACAAGAGGAAGATGAACAATGAAGAGGCAGAAACATCTGCAAATCAGGCAACCAAACTTTATTTTTCGTATAATCAACCGATGAGTTTTACCATATAACCATTCTTTTGGAATAATACAATGCTAATTTTGTTTCTTGATTTATTGTAGGGTACTGGTAAGAAAAAGGCTACCAAGACAAAGAATGAGTTAAGGCAGAAGGCAAGGGAAAGGGCAGAAGTACTAAAGGTTAGCTAATCAATCAAAATCTAATGATTAAAATGGTCCAATTAATTATGAGCTAAGTTGGTGTCGTTTGAGTGATAGCAGAAAAAAAGGGATGAGAAGAAGGCTGCCACAGCTAGAGCTGCTCCTACAAATGCAAGAGCTGCTCATTCTGCAAATGCAAGAGCTGTTGCTGCTTCAACCTCAAGAGATGCTCCTGCTTCAAGCTCGAAAGCAACTGCTGCAAAAGATCATCAAAGAGGCTTAGAGAAAGTGGAAAATAGAGTCAAAGCATTTCAGATTAGCAGGCCTTAGTTTACCTTTAGGGTGATTAGTTTTTGTTTAGTGATATTGATGATGATTTATGTTTCAATCACTTGTGCAACCTTGTGTTGTGGTACAAGGTTGCTGGATCTAATCTTTTGATAAGATGATTAGGTCTACTAAAACTGCAATATGTGGATCCCATTTGAAATATTTTTTTGGGTGATGGATGTAACACGTGTAACTTGTTTGGGTCTGCTATTGTGAAATACAATTGACGATATTGATGTTATTGTTATTGTTTCAATTGGTCCTTGTTATTGTTTCATTGTATTGTTATAAATTAGGTTGTTTTGATGTCTTTCAATATGTTTGAATTGAAAAAAAAAGAAAGAACTAGGTTCTGTCAAATTCTGGGTTTTTGGAGGCAAGATTTGTCAATTGTTGAATTTACCCCTTCATGTGTACCTTCTTACTAGGATTGTCAGAGCCAGGTCAGCAGTTAACGTCTGTTTTGGATGGCATGGTCATGGGTGATCGAAATTGGTACCTCAGGGGTGTTGCTGATCAAATTGAAAGGACAGGGACTGACATGATTTCGAGTGTAAACCACAGGGTACTAAACTGAAATTAATCCTTTATTGTAATTAGATAAAAACTAAAACCATAGGGATGGGCGTAGGGCAAAAACACCCTAGCCCAAATTATGCCCCAGAGGGCAGTCCTAAGAGAATGAGCCCAGCTCAAGGCCCAGCAGAGAGTTGACCCTTTTCCGCCATCATCCTCAACCTCCAGCGCTGCCACACATCCTCAACCCCAGCATCGATCACGCTGTCAGACCTATAGCCGCTGCGACCCTACACAAAATTGATCAGAACCGCACAGCTACGCTGCCACTACGATCTGTACATATCCACCACAACCACGGCACCCCAGCGATCCTTCCAGACCGCCAAAGCCTCACCGCCATAGCCACCCCGATCCGTCATAGCCACACTGTCACCAGTTCTAGAAGCCCCCGCCGCCACAGGTCTTGGAAGCGCTCCCACCATCCCTGCATAATCCGACCAGCCTGGACCCCTCGGCCAAACCCCAAGTCACACCCCATTCATGAGACTACTGGCAATAGCTTTCAAGACCCGCCCGGCAGCAGCCCAAATCGGCATAGCGAAACGTCGATGAGCGCCGCCGGACGGGAAGAAAATTGGGAAAACCTAGACGCAGTCCGAGTTTTCTGGAGCAAACCCGAGAGAGTTTTTTTTTAATTGTCAAGAATAAAAGAGTCAAAATTTAAATAAACAACTAGTTATTAAACTTATTAATTTCAAAAAATAACTACCCACTTATAGACGAGTAACTACGTACCCATCTCCCCACGTATAGGGTGTGAGCACTTTCTAGTTATATTTATAATACTGTTGTTGTTTTTTCTTTGACTCAGATATATTCTCATCTTTTTTTCCTTTTCTATGTTTGTACTTTTGGGGTAAGATTTATGTCCCCGCCTCTTCTTTGTTTTTTTCTATTATTATTAATAAAAATAAAATAAGTGGATGGGGGGTGTTTTCTCAAAGTGTCGCAGACTCTTCTTCTATAAGATTGAAGGCGAGACTTATTCACTATATTGTTTGCTTGTAAAGAAGTAATATCGCATAATCGCTTATTTAATTAAAAAAAAAAAGAAGCATATGTGCTATGTCCTACATGGCGTTTGATTAGATGTCCTTGGTCAAATAACCTTATGCAAAAACTAATTGATCAGTACGTCGTGTTCAAATTGTATTAGAAATAAACCCACCAATAATTATGCGTACGACTTTTTTAACTTTGGCAGATTTGGGAGAACATCGTGGAATTTTTCCCATAGACGTGACCCTTTTTCAATAACATATTGCATGACACCAACCAAGAATTTTCATCATTAATCAGCTACACTTTTAATTTCTTTTTTTAACGTACTCTTCCACGCCTCAAATATTATATTTCATGCCTACAATTACACCTGGTTTGGTGAACACCTCTGAAGCAGTTTCATCCAAGGCCTAATCTGGTGAATAACAAGAGAGAGTGATCGATCGATCAGTATCATATTTACAATGAAACCCAATTCAATGGTCACTCAATTTGGAACCCCTTCCTCTTCTTCTTTCACCCATAAACATTCTTGGACATATGATGTCTTTCTAAGTTTCAGAGGTCAGGATACACGCAGAAATTTTACAGACCATTTGTATAGCGCTTTGAGTCAACAGGGGATCTTAACCTTCGATAACGTTGAGGTTCCAAAAGGAGAAGTGAATGGCCCGGCGATTTTCAGAGCAATCGAAGAGTCAAGAATTTCTATCATCATATTATCTCACAATTATGCAACTTCAAGATGGTGTTTGGAGGAATTGGTGAAGATCCTCGGATGTAGAAACTCAAAGCAATTACAACAGGTTCTTCCTGTGTTCTACAAGGTTAGCCCCTCCGATGTAAGGAACCTGAGAGGTCGTTTTGGTGAGGCATTAGCTGCGCATGAAATTGAGTTCAAGGATAAGATATATGAATGGAGAGCAGCTCTTGTGGAAGTAGCAAATCTCTCTGGTTGGCATTTTCTGGAGGACGGGTAAGTTTCTTAACCATCATAACTAGCCACCTTCATTCTATAGTTTTTTTTTTTTTTTTTCGTTACAACCTTCAATATCTATGCTTTCGATCAGCTAATAAAGGAGATAATTATGTAACCAAAACAAATAAAAAAATAAAGGAGTAATTTTCTAGAGTAAAAACGCATTATAATAACTTCCAACTATTTTCTGAATGGACAACAGCTTTTTATGGAAGCAAATTCAAGTTTTAGGTCTATGCTAACCTGATCATAAATTGATAAATCATTCCAGATGGATTCAATCATTACTTTTATGGTCTCAGCAGATAAAATCCTACATCTGAACCCACCAATCTTCTAAATTTCCCCATAACATTAGTTATGAGAAATTTTGTTCTCTATAACCCAAATTAAGCTCTTTTGAAAAAAAAATTCTTTACTAATTTGCCCTCTCCCCCTTTGAGAGAGAGAGAGAGAGAGAGAGAGAGAGAGAGAGAGAGAGTGTGTGTGTGTGTGTGTGATAGATAGATAGATAGAGTGGGGTTACCGGAGAGTTTGCTGGAATCTTGCCAGCGGTCAACGGAGATTTTGCCGGTCATCGGAGGTCCCTGGAGAAATCGTCAGAGATCTCATAAGTCACTAGAGAAGATGCGAAGGATCTCACTGAAACATTTATTGACCCTCAATAAAATACTTTTTATTAAGGATCAATAAAAAAAAAAAGGGAAAATGTCCATTTACCCAAATTTGAGTTACACTAACCCCATTTACCCAAATATCTTATAAATTAAATTGCCCACTTATCCAACAAATTATATATTTTTTGCCCTAATACCCAATTAAGTTATTTTTTTATTAATTTTTATTTATTTTTGAGACAATTTTGCCCTCTCTCCCTTTGCCACTTGGAGAGAGAGAGACTTCACTGGAATCCGGTCACCTGCCGCCAGAATCCCGTGACTGACTGCGGGAATCCTGTGATCGATTGCCGGAATCCGATCACCGGCGGTCGAAATTCGAAGATCGGTGTCATGTTTTATTGCCCCCCAATAAACTGTTTATTACCCCCAATAATACATAATAAACTTTTTATTGCCCCCCAATAAACTTTATTGCCACCTAATAAACTTTTTATTGCTCCCCAATAAAAATTTGGAGCAATAAAAATTTATTGGGGGTTAATAAAAGTCTCTGGCGACCTCTTTGCGAACTTCTGGCAACCTCCGGACCGGTGACCAGAGTCCCGCGTCCTATTTTATTGCCCCCCAATAAACTTTATTGCCCCCAATGATACCCAATAAACATTTTATTGCCCCCCAATAAACTTTATAAAAATTTATTGAGGGGTAATAAAGTCTCCGGCGACCTCTTTGAAAACCTCCGGCGACCGGTTACCGGATTCCGGCGATCGGTGACTGGATTTTGGCGGCCGGTTACCGGTGACCGGAGTCCCGTGACCAGTGACCGGAGTCCGGCGATCGGTGACCGGATTCCGGTGAGGTCTTCAATGATTTTTTAATTATTTAAAGGGCAAACTTGTCTTTTTACATTTAAATTGGGTAAGTGGGCACATAAATCTTTTGGTGGAGTAAGTGGGCATTTATTGGACCCAAATTGAGTAAATGGTCAAGAGCCCTTAAAAAAATGGGTAAATAACCAAAAACCCAAAATCACCTCTAAATTTGATTTCTTCTCATTTTCATTCTCAACAAAAAATTTATTGACCCTCCATCAAAAGTTTTATGAGTTATAGTCAGTTGTATTGAGGGTCAATAATGACTCATTTTGTTGCTTTTGTGAGTTGTACGCTATTTTATTGAGAGTCAATAATGAGTGCAAAATCATCATTTAATTTCTTTTATGAATTGTAGGCAGTTTTATTGATGGTCAATAATAAATGCAAAATGTAGATTTGAAAAGTTTTGTCAGTTGTTAGTGTTATTGAGGGTTAATGAGTATAAAATATAGATATTCAAGATTTTGTGAGTTGTAGTCAGTATTATTGAGGGTCAATAAAAATGTCATTTTCAACGATAAAGATTAATTGCAATGTTTTATAGAAAGTTATTTCTACCCAAAAGAAATTAAAAACAAAGATCAAGTAATATCCAGACGCAAAGATTTAAAGGATATATTATAAGGCAACTGACCAATTGCCCAAATTTAGCCCAACAAATGCCCACTTACTCCACTAACATATTTATGTGCCCACTTACCCTATTTGAAGGTAAAAAGACACTTGTAGGCTCCAAATATCCAAAATTTACCAACTGCCACAATAACTCTCTCTATGTCTCAGACTCTCTCTCACTCTATTCACCACGATGACTAAGGACATCTCTCTCTCTCTCTCTCTCAAAACTTCTCTTATTCTCTCTATCTCTCTAAAGCCCCCTCCTCCCCTCTCTTTCTGAAAGGTATCTATGACAGACGATGTCCTCGTCATCGAGCTACTACTACAGCTAAAGAAGTTACGGGCAGTGGCATCATTGTCTTTGATTCACTAGGAGTTACAAGTGAGTTGGTTGAAGGCATCGACGGTGGTGGTGGTGGGTTCTGGCGGCCGATATCAATCTCAAGAGTGGTGACCTGATGAATTGCTGGATTAAATTCGATGGGTCAAGTCGGGTCTTCAACATATCCGTTTCGTATTCGAATCTCAAACCCAGAGACCCGCTCCTCTCCTTCCCTTTCGATCTTGATCTCCAACGTCAACAAATTCATGTATGTTGTGTTTTCCGAGTTGACCCAAGGAATCATTGAAATCCACTGTCACGCCTTGATTTTTAATCATCAATAAAAATCAAGATCATTCTCACAATTATACAAATGTGATGATTCAACCATTAATACAAAATACTTGAAATGTTGAAGGATATTCGATTTATGTGCGCCTTACCAAACTAGGATTACTTTCTATTGTTGTAATAGGAGAGAATGTTCTAGATTCCTAGTTCTAATTAGAATAGGATTCCTTGTACTCAAAGATTATGTACTTGTATCCTCTATATATAGAGGCTCCTATTATCAATGAAAGTTTAAACAATTTCTCTCTACAATCTTCTCTTAAGTCTCTTATTCTAAAACACGTTATCAGCAAGAGCCTAACCCTGAATCAGAAGCCAAAATTTTTTTCTTCTCTCTTCTTGCCGTGAAACCCTAGAACCCTACCCTAGGATCACCTCATGCGCGCCACCATCTCTGCGCGCAGTTTTGGGAAGAGAACTACAAGACTACGAGGAAAAGAAGAACAAGAAAATCAAGCATCAAGAAAGCACCAAGTATGTTTTAAATTGAAGTTCCTGCTTTCTGTACTTTAATTTAATCTTCTTTTTCTTCGGGGACTTGCAACCTCCCTTCTTCTACATCCCACCTTTCTGTAACGTGCGTTTGATTCTATAAAAGCGGAATCGTGGGGATTCACGCTATATGAACTAAGAGCGTTCGTAGACTTTGGACTAAGAGCGTCCGTAAGCATCGATTTTGACCATACAAACATCATTGTTTCGGTCTAATTTAAATTTCTTGGAAATCGATTTCTTGGTAGCATTAAGGCTCGCAAATCTTAATATTAGTTTTCATGGAAGCATTGACTTCAAAACTAATCGGTTCTTGTTTCTCCTTTTCAAGATGTCAAACTTGAACGAGCTCGATTTTACTCTATTGGATTCTACGGGCACAGGATATTTCATGTGGGCTCATAATGTTAAGCTCCACCAAATTGCCCTTGATTTATTGCCTACAATCCAAGAGCGCTAATATGAAGGAACCGCTCAAGACTCTCAAACTGAGATAGATAATTTCAGGTTACTTACCCTGATGAAGCACCACATAGAGATGGCACTTTAGTTTGAGTACATGAATGAGGATAGCGCTAGAAACCTTTGGGTAGCGCTTCGTGAACGTTTTAGTAAACATTCACCATCTTCCGAACTTAGAAGCACAATGGAATAATCTCTGCTTCTCTAAACTTCGAAATAGTTATGGAATATTGTTCGGAAGCTCTCTGCATCAGATCATTGATGCATGCCTGTGGAAAAACTATCACAGAAGAACAATTGATTGAGAAAACTCTAACTACCTTCCCCGTCACTAAATTAAGATTCTCTGAATTCTATCGAATCTTAATCAACGAAGGACGGATCACAATCACAAATCTCCATCAGCTAATTAGAGCTATGGCTTGTGTTGAAAGGCACAACCACAAATTTGTGAATAGAGAATATGGTAGGCCTCAAAATGGCTACCATGAGCATCGTTCTAGAAGAAGTCGCCATGGACGATATGATACATATGATCAACATGCTCATGAAGGTAATCACCAAAGTTGGCAAATACATGACCAAAGGAGTCATGACGTTAAGCGTATAGGGGTTGGACGCCATGGCACCACTTTTGGCCATGGTGATGCTATTCCAACGCCATTGGTCCTAGGAACCATATGTATAACGTCAATATAGCTCAATCAAGAGAGCATCCTCATCATGGTATTTTATGGAGTATATGATCAACGGTGATCATGACATCGAGTTAAAGAAGACTTTAAATATGGCAATGAAGATAAACATATGCCGCAGATTTTTTAGTATAGTCTTTTTTTTCCAAGAATTATGTAATGGCAATTATGCCTTAAATCAATAAATGACAATTGTCTTAACTCTTTCTCACTAGGCTCACCCAATTAAGTATGATGTCTAGGAAACTAGTTGAGATTAGTGGTACTTAAGCGAGTTTTGCTCCACCGACATCTCTTCTTACTTTCCTAGTCATGTTTAATTGAAGTTACCGAAATGATTGAGTGACTACGATTTGTCTACGTTTGATTTTTATTTTGGATTAGATTTTGGTCAAGAAACTTTGATGTTATCATTGGGTATTATTAATAAAGTATCGATTATTCTATTTCATGTCTTGGACATATATTAAATTCGAACTTTATTATTTCAAAGATATAAGAGTCAATGGTTTTCATTGTGTGAATGGACAAGAGTTCCTTTGCATCACCTCTAATGACTACGAATATAAACGAGTCTTAGAGAAACTTATATGTCATTCTAGTGGGTTGTATGCAACCACTATTCGAATCATTGAATCAAACTATGTCATGAGAGATGACTTATGGGATTCCGACACATATAGGCTCTGGCATGACCATTTGGGACACCCAGGTCGTGACATGATGATCCATATATTAAACACTTCACGCGGACATCCATTCTTCAAAACGAAGAGAAGTAAGAATAAAAAAAATTGATTCGAGGAGAAGCATGGCACGCCTCTGCGCCTCATGGAGCCACCACCATGCTAGACCGGCCACCAATGGCCAGCGCCGCCTACCCCCTGCGGCCATCACTTGGCTTTGACGCCAAGAACCCTAATTCACCTCCTCTTTCTACTTCTAAAGTCAATTGTGACTTCATGGCTCAACCAAAATCCTCATTGTTGCTTCTAAAGCCCATCTTTTGTTTTGTAAAGCCTGCTTTTTAGGATCGAGACCATCCTATGCAAAGGACAGTAAGGAAATAATTCCATTCTTACAAAGAATCCAAGGGGATGTTGTGGATCGATTCAACCAACTTGCCGACTGCTTAGATGTTTTATGGTGTTGGTTGATGTGCGGACATGCTGGTCACGTGTCGCGATATCGTCCGCTCATAATGCTGCTCATGATAAACTCCTAGCCCATATCATATAGCTATAGGCTCACTACTCGGATCATCCTATTCAGTCCATTCGACTTGATAATGCTAGAGAGTTTACATCGAAAATTTTTGATGACTATTGCATATCATTAGGGATTGATATTAGGCATCATATTCCCATGTACACACCCCAGTGGTCTCGTGGGAAAGCCACCATTAAACGACTACGATGGTAGCCTGAACATTGGTAAATGTGCACCAATATTTCCTCTTAGGGTTATGCAACATCGCATGCAGCTATGCTAATTCATCTACGACTCATAACCACTCAACCTTTATTTGTGTTACAGCTAATGACTGGGTGCGAGTCTAATATCTCGTACTTACGCATATTTGTGTGTGATTTATGTGCCAATTGCGCCGCCACAGCACATCAAATGGGTCATTGCATCTAATGCATATATATATATAATTTTTTTTTTTGTTGGATATAAATCTCCAACCATAAGTCCGCTATGTAGAACCCTTGACAGGCGATCTTTTTTCTGCTAGATTTGCGGATTGTCACTTTGATGAGACAATCTTCCCATCGTTAGGGGGAGATAAGAACAAGAATGTCCAACAGGAACGACAGGAATTGTCGTGGTCTGTGTCGTGGTCTGTCCCCACTTTGTCTCATCTAGATCCCCGAACCACACAAGAAGTGCGGAGAATTCTCAATCTTCATAACGTAGCAGATTCGATGCCTGATGAATTTTCTAATATCGCTAAAGTGACGAAATCACACATACCTGCTGTAAAAGTGCCTGCAAGGATTATTGTCCCCACAAGAGGACATGGCGCCACCCAGAGGAGATGGGCACGGCACCACCACCATGGATGGTGGTATAGTAACGCCACAAGGTGGCATAATGGCATCATAGGCCATGGGTTATGCTAGAGAGCGTAGGAAACCCATAGGTTCGATGGATTCTCACCCTAGGAAGAGAGCGAGTTTGGTACAACTTGATCCATTGATCATTGATACTCAAAATCCTTCTCATGAGAATATCAGGATTGTGGTTAGAACCGTTGAAGAATATATAGATCGTTGGGGGACGCCTCAATGTTAGAACCGACTCCTGTGAATATAGAGATCTCTACAAACTACAATAGTGTACATGAGGACGTGGGATTATTGAGACCAATGACATCGAACCTTGTTCTGTTGAAGAATATCAATGTAGGGGAAATTGGCCTAAAAGGAAAGATGCGATCAAGGTTGAATTGGATTCACTAACGAAGATGAAGGATTTCGGGCCTGATATGCCAACACCTCCTAACATAAAACCTGTTGACAGTAATAGGTCTTCATTAGATAGCTTGATGACAAAAAGAGATGGTAATCTGATCTTATGGCCCAAGGCTTCTCACAAAACGCTCTGGAATCGACTATGAGAAGACATATTCTCTTGTAATGGATGTCAATGCACTCCACTACCTTGTCAGTTTGATAGTTTTCGAATAACTGAACATGCAGCTTACGAATGTGGTCACTACATATCTTTTATGAGGATCTAGATACATAATATAATGAAGGTTCTTGTAGACTTCATTTACCCAAATCAAGTGGCTCAAGACCACGGAGTTTGTTTGCAATGAAGTTGAAATGCTCACTAAAGTGACTATTTGATTGGGAAGGGATATAATGAACTATGCCCGCGTGTCTCCATGAAAAGTTTCGGATTTGCAATTGTAGCGGTTTTTGTTGATAAACATAATTGGAACCCTTGAGAGTTAAGGGAAACTACTGAACACCTGAAATTCGAGTTTGAGATCAAGGACCTTGGGAGAAAACGATTTTGTCTAGATTTAGAACTTTGTCAAGATGCACTCCCATGGCTGTCTGTAGTCTTGACCCTAAGAGGGATACGTTTCGTCCCAGAGATGATGACGAAGACGTGTTAATTGGCAGAAGTGCCTTACCTAAGTGTAATAAGCGCATTATTGTACATCTTAACATAATACAAGACCAGACGCCTCATTTGTTACGAACTTGTTGGCTAGATGTAGCCCTACGCCAACTCGATGCCATTGAACTGGTGTAAAGACAACTTTCGATACTTAAAGGGTACGATAGATATGGGTTTGTTTTATCCCTACAGAGAGAAGAGGAATGACAAAATTATGGGATCAGACCCCATATGACAAAGCGTCACCGTTTACACGCCGTAGCCGACCATGTGGCCGCCGGCGCCGGCGCCGCCACCAAAGGTGGTCGGCCTCACCCACCTCCCTTACATCAAAACGATGGTGATTTTTTTATAGGTTTTGTTGATGCAGGGTATCTCTCTAACCCTCACAAAGGTCGCTCCCAAACAGGTTATGTCTTTACCATGGGAACTTGGGAAGCACTGCGATATCTTGGAGGTCTACAAAACAGACCCTTGTTGCTACTTCCTCGAATCATGCAGATATTATTGCCCTACATGAATCAATGCATGAATGCATATGGTTAAGGTCCATAGTTGGACATATGTGAGGAACTTGTGGTTTGAAGTCTACCACAGATGAACCTACATGCATTTATGAGGATAATGCAGCTTGTATTGAACAAATGAAGTTAGGTTTCATCACAGGCGACAACACCAAGCATATATAGCCTAACTTCTTTTATTATCAGCAATAACATACACTTCTAAAGATTGAAGTAAATCAAATCCGATTAGAGGATAATGTAGCAGACTTATTTACTAAGTCGTTACCTAAATCCACCTTTAAGAAACATGTGAAGAGCATCGGATTGAGAAAGTTATCCGAACTCCCATGATGTAGCAGCCAGGGGGAGATGTCGACATCAGGGGGAGGCATGATGTCTACATGTTTGATCTCTCAAAGAGTGAAGGGCGTGTTGTACTCTTTTTCTCCTCCTCGAGGTTGTTTTTGTCCCACAGGGTTTTTTATTACTCGAGTAAGGTTTTTAACGAGACAACATTTGAAGCGCCATGGTGTCACGATGACATCACGTTTGGACGGCACAAGGGGGAGTGTTGAAGGATATTCGATTTATGTGTGCCTTACCAAACTATGATTACTTTCTATTGTTGTAATAGATTCCTAGTTCTAATTAGAATAGGATTCCTTGTACTCAAAGATTATGTACTTGTATCCTCTATATATAAAGGCTCCTATTATCAATGAAAGTTACAACAATTTCTCTCTACAATCTTCTCTCAAGTCTCTTATTCTAAAACATGAAAAACTTTTTCCTTTTAAACTAAGTACATATTGATGTCCTGAACCCACAATGTAAATATATTCTCGCTCCGCAGAGTCATATATTACACAAGTTTACAAATTAAATTGCCACAATAAAATAAACGTAAATACTCCTCAGAGCTTAGTATATAGCAAAAGTCATAATAATGGCAAAACTACAAGTTGATCAAACGGTCAGATCCTCATGGATCGAAAACCGAACGATTTGAAATTAAGGAAAACCCTAACATTATCAAACAACCTCCAAAAGTTACATATCATATATCAAAATGCTCGTATCGACTAGTAGATGATAATGAAGTAAGAAACTGCCCTAGACATGGTTGGACGCACTGCCACATGAGGCTGCACGTGAGCTCACGCGCTGCCGTGCCAAACTCAATACCAGCTCAATCCAACCGTCCAGAATGTAGAGAATACTAAGTCGAGTAACTTTAATACCTGGAGTTCAAGTCAAATCGGCCTAGATCGCCGTTGCAAGTCAAAAATCACTGTTCACCTTAAGTTGCAGCTCCACGCTGAAAATCGGTCAACATGACTACCAAGGGTCGAAAGAGGACGCAGCCAGGAGCAAAACGTGACCGATTTCACGTCCATCCATCGCCAAAATCGGGAGAACCGATCGGGTCCGCAGCCTAGTGGCTTCACTGCGCAGCCGTGGCTGAGAATCAGAGCTAGAGGCCACCGTAGGGAGGACCGGACGGAGGAGAAGAAGCGATTTGGGTTGGTTTTGTGGCCTGTGGTCGCTGGAGAAACGAGTTCTGGCCGGGTTGAGAAAACGGGTCCGGGTCAGGTTTACAGGAAAATAGAGAGAGAATATTTTCTGGAATTTTCTGAAAAACTTGCCAAAATGGGAAAGTAAGGTCTTTTTCCAGAAATTTCCCTATTTACACAAAATTTCTGAAAATGAAAATAACTTCCGCTGACCATAACTTTCTTGTACGAACTCCTATTTACGCGTGCTGCATGTCCACGAACTCGTATCGATGCGCTCTACGACTTTCGTGAAGGAATTTTTTAGAGAAACTCAACATAAAAATTGTCAACCTTCGCGTCCTCCTAGAATAATTAATCGTTCGAAAATAATTTCATTTCACCATCAACATACGAATAAAACATAACAATAATAATTCGTACAACTGGTCCATTATTAATTGCAAGAATTAAATAAAAAAAATCCTGGTCATCACATCCACAACGTTGAGTAGTGGAGCTTCAACTTGTTTGTCGATTCAACTAGCTCAAGTGGATCAGCAGCACCACCGCCTTTGACGACTAATCTGATGAACCCAACCACCAACTAGGTCAAATCTCCACCACCTTCTTTTGCTCCAACTAGGTCTGATTTAGCTTCTAGTACTAGCACTACACAGAAGAACAGTAAGTCTTCTTCTTGCCATAACTAGCTTCACAAGCAAGGTCCAGGAGTTGTTGCTGGTGCGGTCATAGCTGGGGCTTTCATTTTGGCTATGTTTGTCAGTTTTTTCGTTTGGGTTATAACAAGAAGATTAGACATGTTAAGAAACAAGTTGAGTCAGTTAATTCACCAGTGAGGTCGATTCAGAACCCTACTACTATATGTGCATATGGAGTATACATGAGATTTCTATGTTGTTAAATTTGGTATATGGAGTATAACATGGGATTTTTGTTTTGGTTAAATTTATTTTATTGGAGGCAATAACAGATTTTATTTAAATTCAATAAATAAACTTTTATTAGGGAGTCGATAAACCTCTTAAAACTTTTAAAATCAAGAATATCTTCATTTTTTACTTATTATTGACCTTCAATAAAACTTTTATTGGGGGCAATTAAACTTACTAGATTTTTTATTCACGGGCAATAACAGTTATTATTGGGGGTCAATAAATCTCTTAAAACATTTATGAGATCTCCAACGACCTCCCTGTGGGTCTCCGACGATCTCTCTGATGACCTCCAATGACTGGCGAGACTCTAGAAAAAGTTCGGCAAGGTTTTGGCAAATTTCGACGAGGTTCCGGCAAAGTCAAGTGTGGTTCCGGCAAACTTTTATTGGAGGGCAATAAAAATTTATTAGGTTTTATTGGGGAGCAATAAAAGTTTATTGGAGGGAAGGGAGACTAATCTCCCTTAAATTAGACAAATAAAACTTTGATTGAGGAAGAAGAAAAGGAGATCACATTAATTTAACATCTTTTATTGGGGGTAATAAAAGTTTATTGGGTTTTATTGGGGGGCAATAAAAGTCTCCGGTGACCTATGAGATTTCCAACGACCTCTTTAGGGACCTCCGGCAGAATTTTATGGAGAAGTCCGTTGGACAGTCACGAGATTCCGACGACAGACGATCGATGACCGAGAGTCCGACGACAGACGATCGATGACCGAGAGTCCGACGGCCAGTTACCGGAGTCCGCCTAAGTCTCTGATGACTTTTCTCTAAGTGACCAAAGAGAGAGGGCAAAATTGTCTCAAAATTAAATAAAAAACAATAAATAAATAAAAAAACCTAATTGGGTATTAGGAAAAAAATATGTAATTTATTGGGTAAGTGGGGAATCTTGTAAGATGTTTGGATAAATGAGGTTAGTGTAGTTCAAATTTGGATAAATAGACATTTTCCCTATATTATATACAAGCAAAAGACCCATCTTTTTTTTATCAAAAAGACCCCCTTCTCATATGGGTTTTGCTTATATTCTGCAATTCAAGCTTAAGCTCCAATTAGGATCCCTGTAGCAGAAAACAAAACAGAGGTCGAGTTATACTTGTTCCTATTGGCCCAAATCACTGGGTTTAAGGTCGCACAATATGGAAACTTCCCAATAGATTACTTGAACTAAAAAAAGGCACCCAATCAAACACCAAACTACAAAAATCCTACAAAGTAAAAGACAACCCAGTAGCTTGTGAAATCATTAACTACCTTATACCCAGTTGAAGATTGAGCATCAAATCATTCTATCGAGAATCAAATCGTAGTTCGTATGCTCTTTGGAAATAAGTTGCCCAGGTTTCTTGGGCTCGCCTGGAAAACAACAGGGATTCCTCTTCCAATGTGATTGGAAGTGATGATGATGTGAACAATTGGACCAACTGAAACTGAAGAATGAATCTACCTATTGGTGGTGCTGCAAAGCAAACAATCCAAAATCCTAAACCAGATATGGTGGGAAGCCCTTTTGCTTATCCCTAACCAGAGCCTGGTCGAGGCCACAGTCACCGTTGTGGACCTCGATGACGGTGTGTTGTCGCGGTTCTCGAGGCTGAGGAGGATGTTGAGGTTGTGGAGGCCAACGTTAGCATGGATAGTGACGACGGAGAAGTCGAGCACGCAAGGGAGAGGCCGACATTGGCGGTGGTCATGGTCTTACCGACACTTGGAATGACATGATAGTACTTCAGGCCTTGGCATTATTGGCAACACGTCGGTGGTTGCACAGAGAGAGTGAGAGAGAGAGTGTGTGTGTGTAATTGAGCTGAGCCCAAAGGTGTCATTTAATAATTGAGCTGAGCCCAAAGGTGTCATTTTCTCCCTAAATGGAGTGATTGAGAATTTGAATTTGTTGGTGGAGTGATGGGAAGTGTGTAAAAATTGGGCTATGGGGCAATGCCCTTATTAAAAAATACTAAATAAAAAAGGGGACCGATCAATAACCACTTAAATTATAGTTAACATTATACTTTGGTTCTAGACCATATGATCCTGATTAAACAAAATTTGTTATTTGTCTTTTAAATAATAGTAGAACAAAACACACTCGATAGGTGTGAATAATAAATTAAATAAATATAGAAAAACTTTTTTCAAAGTAAGTGGGAAGTTACTACATATAGTAGAAAGTGTTGTTATGGGTGAAATGCACATATAGTGGGTAAGTGGGAAGTTACCTGCAGATGAGTGAAATATTGTTTTCTTATCTTTTTCAATTTTGATTTTGTTATCTATCTTCTTATCCCTTAATTATTAAATATAATTTCAAATTAATATATATATATATATATATATATATATACAGATCCTATCCAGAGCGGAGCTCTGCTTTGAAATTAACGTGTGAAGTTCGAGTTTTTGGTCACTTTTCGGTTGCATATCCACATCTCGACCGTTCAGTTTTTAGGTACTAGTGTATAGATTCTCTCTGCAAATTTTCAGCCAAATTGATGATCGTTAAGGTATCTAAATCGCTTAAACCAATGGACGGACTGAATCTGTCAACCTGAACCGTACTAGCTTTAAGGCAATTATCAATGCCTTAACGATTATCATTTTGGCTGAAAATTTGCAGAGACGATCTATACACTAGTACCTAAAAACTGAACGGTCGAGATGTGGATATGCGACCGAAAAGTGACCCAAAACTCGAACTTCACACATAAATTTTCAAAGCGGAGCTCCGCTCTGGATAGGATCTGTATATATATATATATATATATATATATATAGGGTTAAATATTGTTTACTCCCTGAACTTTTACCCAAAAAACACTTCAGTCCTTGTCATTCTAATTTTACACGTTTACTCCTTGTACTCTTAATTTTGGATCAATAGGTCCATTCCGTTACTCTCCGTCCAAAATTTCCGTTAAGTCCATGACGTGGCAATCCTTCTGCGTCAAAATGTCTATTTTACCCTTTTTTTTTTCTTTTTCTTTTTCTATTCATCTCTTTTTTTTCTCTGCTCGACGAGAATGAACTCCTTTCACTCTCTGCTGCAATACCCATGAGATCGCCACCGACACCTCCAAGGCCAAACCAGACCCATCGTACGGCTTGGGATCTTCCTCATCTCTCATAGCTTCTTCTTCAGGTTACTCCCACTCCTTCTTCTCTCAGATGAGACGATCTGGGTTTCGAGGCAGAGGGAGAGATCCAGGTCGGGGAAGGAGGCGAAGCAGGTCGATGCCGAATCGACTCAATCGTTGACGATGGGACGATCTGGGTTTTGAGGCGGAGGGAGAGATTGAGATCGGGGACGGAGGCGAAGCAAGTTAGGTTCAGGTTGAGGTCGTGCGTCCCAAAGCATGAGGGAGGTGCGGCGGTGCAATTCTGGGTTTGCATTGGCTCGGCGGTGCAGTTCAATTTAGGAAGACTCTGAACCCGAATTTGTGGTGATTCGGACTTAGGGTTTTTGATCTGTATTGGCTTTCGATGAACTGAGCAAGATGTGTAATGGGTTTGCCAACAATGAAAAGAAGAAAATCAAGAAACCCAAAAAATTGAAATCTTGAAATTGAAGAACTGAAGAAGAAGCTCAGAATGGCAGACCAAATGTGCTTCGACTGCCTCCAGCGCTGGATTGAGTCGGAGTTCTCCGGCAAACTCGTCTTCATCCACAGACTTTCTGATTCCGCTTTTTCGTTTAGCTCAAACGTCGTCGTTCAGGTCCAAGTTCAATTCTTTATCCCTCTCTCTCATCCCCGTGCATTAAGTACCGGCAAAAGTTCAATGCTTTTTGATTTGTTGAGAAAGTTGAATACTCAAATTACTTGATTTTTTGCAGTTGTCTAGTTCAAATGGAGAAGCTGCTTCATCTCCTCAATTCTTGCTCAAGTATCTACCCAGTCATCACCATGATTGCTTGACCAAATTTGTGTTATGATTTGGCTCAATTTGATTCTGGAAATGAATTAGCTTTTCATTTGTGTGTGGTAGAATAGCTCTAGTGTTTGATTAACTAAATTGCAACTCAAATATGAGATTGTTGATTTCAATTGCTGATTGGTTTTCAGAAATTGTTGTTCTTGTGGTGTAGTTTGTTGTATTTTCAATTAACATTGCCAAATTGGTGTGAGGAGAGGGGTTCGTCAGAAGAAGTGAAAAAGATTGAGGAGGTGAAGAAGAAGAAGAGAGAGCTGGAAGAAGAAGAAGAAGAAGATATGAAAAAAAAAAATTAAGGGCAGAATAGACATTTTACCACGACTTAACGGAATTTTTAGACGGATAGTAACGGAATGGACCTATTGGTCCAAAATTGAGAGTACAAGGAGTAAACGTGTGAAATTAGAAGGACAAGGACTGAAGTATTTTTTGGCTAAAAGTTCAGGGAGTGTACATACCTCCAATAATATGGAGTATTTACTACGTCACCAAGCATAAGTAACACCCACTTTGGGACATCCACAAGACATGGCAAGGCCCAACCGAGACATACATCGTGTAGCCCTATGTTCAGGCTACGCGGCGGTATCCGGAAGTCGCAAATCCGCCACCGGGAAGCCACCTTCCCGCCCTTGCCAACATGTCTCCATAACATAGCTTTCTGCATGTTAAATAGACTAGAATAGTGTGGTTTCTTGTCCCACATCGAAGAACAAGTAAAGGAGAAGCATTCCTTCATCTATAAAAGGAATGCCTCCTCCCACAACTCAACACATTCATCCATCCCATTACATACTTTGTAATCTTGTTAGGCCGCAAGGCTCGACACACTAGTATAAGCTTTCAAGTGGACGTAGTCTCCCGCTCATGCGGAGGCGAACCACTATACATCTTGTGTCAAATCTCTCTCTCTCTGTCTCTCTTTCTTTATTTATAGCTAACTAGAGATCCCCACGGATCACTTAACGTTAACATTGGCGCCGTCTGTGGGAAGCCGACACACAGAGGCTTCGTCACTTACCATTGAGTTAAGTCATATTAACCAAGATTTCTTTCATTGAGTTATATAATTGAAATTCTTAGCGGTAACTTGTGCCATCGGGGCCGGTCAACGGCCAACATGGCTGGTCAACGCCGGTCAACACGTGGTCAACGCCCATGGAGTGGTCAAAACTTGCAGAAACTGATCAAAACACCAACATATGGGTCGGTCAACGCCCGGCGGATTCAGTCAGCGCCCAGCGGGCTGGTCACGCCAACTCAAGAAAGTCAACGATGCACTATTCAAAAAAAAAAGTGGGCGGCACAAACTCTCTGGACACCCAGAACACTTCTCTGGGCACCCCTCCAATTCACGTTTCCCGCCGGTTCCTACCAACTGCAGCTCCGTCCACCTTCGACCGAGCTCGTGGTCTCCGCCAAGCTCCATCAGCGGCGACTTCCTCCATCAACGTTGCCCAAGAACTCCTCCGCCCGGTGCTCCACCGCTCCGCCGGGGATTCTTCGCTGCACTTCTTCCGCCGAACTCCAGCATCCGCTGGACACCAAGACCATCTTCGCCCCTCTCCGTCCCAAGGCCTCCGCTAGCCAACTGCGATCTTCCGCCGGAGTGAGATCCTCCGCCGGACTTCTGCAGCACCGCTAAACACTAAGCTCCGCCGAACTCCCCCGCTGGGAATCACCGGCGGCACACCACCGCCCAACTCACCGGCAACCTTCCTCCGCTGGGCGCACTCCCAGCCAGCCAGCGGCTCCGCTCCGCCGGAAGCTATCTCAGGCAGCAGGTGTCGATCAAAGATTGATCCGCCAGGCACAGTTGCGTCGAGCGCTCTAGCCACTCATCAACCTATCTCCGCTAGGAGACCTCCTCTGAGCACGCAGCCTTCGCCGAACTCAAAACCACCGCCGGACCGCCAGCCCAGTCCAGCGCCGGCATGCCAGCGCCCGCTGCACTCCAAACACCGCCGATCTCGGAGCCTCCACAGAGCTCCAGGTCTGCCGAACTTCATCTGCGGGAAACAAGCTCCGCCGGCCACGTTTGGCTGAGCCACTCCACCAAACAACTCGTCCGCCGAGCTTCGTCAGCAACTCCTAAGCTTCATCAACGGCAGCAAGGCTAGCCACCGCCGGACTCCAGTACGGCACCTTTCCCGCTCATCGCAGTCGGCGGAAAGGGCTGGGCTCATTCAGCCTGGGCTGCTGCCAGTGGCACCGCCACACTGGGTCAGCGGCAACACCGAATTTGCAGCACATCCGCTGAGCTTTCATCCCCACGTTCACTTTGAATAGTGGCTAGCACACCTGATCCCTTCGCTGAGCTTGAAGCAGGCCCAACCAACAAGATAATTGTGTATTGGCTGCATGTGCCTTGTTATCAACTTATGGACACCTGTGCATGTGCTCCGACTCAACCGCTAGCATTACTTGCTTATTTGTACATTATCGGAATACTTTATCCGCCAAGCAATGGATCGTCATGCTCGGCCACCCTCGCCAGCCTCCAAATTGGCACAAGATAAGTCACTATTTCTTATCTTTTCCGCTCTTACAATTAGAGCTACTACCATACCAATGCCATGCTTTTACTACTTTTAAGCATGTTATTAGCAACTTTCCTACAAGTACATGCTACACACATACACGCTTAAATTCACTTTCATGTGACATTCATCTAGAACCTTGCACCGCTAGTCTCCCATGTGTACTAGCATGACTTATAGCTCAATTAAACATGCTCGGATAAATGCTTGCGAAACGGTTACGACTCGCTTGGGTATCAAAGCATGGCCGCGACTCGCTTGGGCAACGTATGCTCGCATAGCGCCTACACCCAACTTGCTCGAACACCTAACTCGCTCCACTTATCCAACATGCTTTAGTTACGCTCTCGGTTCACAATGCTTCATACATGTGGTCTAGCCTCCGGGCACTACATTTTTTCACATTCTCTTATCTATGGTCTAGCCTCCGGGCTCCACGAGTACATGGTCTACGACCTACCGCCATGCGGCAGGGCGACGCCCCATTATCTCATGCACTTACGAATTTTTGTCTTTTGTGATACAGGATAGCGAGTCCCTTCTTGCTTGCGGAGCTCGGGGACTTGTAGGGGCTGTGCGCCCCTCGGATTTTACTTATGCTTGATGACTTCATGATTTGAACTCCCCAACCAAGAAGTTCCTCTTACTCGGGGACTTCGGGGACTTGTACATACCTCCAATAATATGGAGTATTTACTACGTCACCAAGCATAAGTAACACCCACTTTGGGACATCCACAAGACATGGCAAGGCCCAACCGAGACATACATCGTGTAGCCCTATGTTCAGGCTACGCGGCGGTATCCGGAAGTCGCAAATCCGCCACCGGGAAGCCACCTTCCCGCCCTTGCCAACATGTCTCCATAACATAGCTTTCTGCATGTTAAATAGACTAGAATAGTGTGGTTTCTTGTCCCACATCGAAGAACAAGTAAAGGAGAAGCATTCCTTCATCTATAAAAGGAATGCCTCCTCCCACAACTCAACACATTCATCCATCCCATTACATACTTTGTAATCTTGTTAGGCCGCAAGGCTCGACACACTAGTATAAGCTTTCAAGTGGACGTAGTCTCCCGCTCATGCGGAGGCGAACCACTATTCATCTTGTGTCAAATCTCTCTCTCTCTGTCTCTCTTTCTTTATTTATAGCTAACTAGAGATCCCCACGGATCACTTAACGTTAACAGGGAGTAAACAATATATATGTGTGTGTGTGTGTGTGTGTGATGTAAGGATCTATATGTAATTTCACATGCAGTTTCGCTAACAAAACATCTTCTCTTAATAATAGTATAGATATTCCATTATATACCTTATCAAATAAGGCTCCTAACCATTTACCCAATTTGGGCCAAATAAATGCCCACTTACTCCACTAAAAGATTTGTGTTCCCACTTACGCAATTTAAATGTAAAAAGACAAGTTTGCTCTTTAAATAATTAAAAAGTCATTGAAGACCTCGCCGAACTCCTGTCACCGGCTGCCGGAATCCTATCACAAGTCGCCAGAGACTTTTATTACCCCCCAATAAATTTTTATAAAGTTTATTGGGGGAAATAAAATGTTTATTGGGTATTATTGGGGGCAATAAAATAGGACGCCGGACTCCGGTTGCCGGAAGTTCGCAAAGAGGTCACCGGAGACTTTTATTGGTGCCCCCAATAAAAATTTATTAGGGGGCAATAAAGTTTATTGGGAGGCAATAAAAAGTTTATTGGGTATTATTGGGGATAATTAAAAGTTTATTGGGGGGCAATAAAACAGAACACCGGCCGCCCAATAAAAAGTTTATTAGGGGGCAATAAAGTTTATTGTGAGGCAATAAAAAGTTTATTGGGTATTATTGGGGGTAATAAAAAGTTTATTGGGGGGCAATAAAACAGGACACCGGTCGCCGGATTCCGACTGTCGGTGATCGGATTTCGGCGGCCGGTGACCGGAGTCCGGAGTCCGGTGAAGTCTCTCTCTCTCTCTCTCTAAGTGACAAAGGGAGAGAGGGCAAAATTGTCCCAAAAATAAACAAAAATTAATAAAAAAATAACTTAATTGGGAATTAGGGCAAAAAATATGTAATTTGTTGGGTAAGTGGGCAATTTTATAAGATGTTTGGGTAAATGGGGTTAGTGTAGCTCAAATTTGGGTAAGTGGACATTTTCCCTATCAAATATCTATCATTAATTTCTTTCTCATTCTCCTTCAAATTCATTTATTGTAGATAGGGGTCATCATTTGGCCATAAGTTCATAGGACCAAAGCCCAACCTGGCCCTTGCATTAAGACGGGCCAGCCCGACCCTTTCTCAAATAGAATAGGATATGGGTCATGCAAGTGAAGCCAGGGTGGGCCCGTTAGGGCCAAACCCGGCCCGACCTTTTAAGCCCGCTCAATGCCCTAATAATTTTCCATTTTTTCTATTTTTAAATATGTTTCTCTTTACTTATCCCTTTCTTTGTGAACCTAGACTTAGGGCTGGGCACGGGCCGGGCTGGGCCGAAATTGTGGTAATCCCGATCCCAGGCCTGAAATTGAAGTTCGGTACGGGCCGGTACGGTTTAGCACATTTTGAGAATTGATCCCGACAAGCCCGAACCGGATCGGTAACGGGCCGGGACAGGACCTAATCCGGGATAGAACCGGAAAAAAATAAATAAATAAAGATCTCTCTGTTTGCTCAGATGCACTTTGTTGATCTCCGTTTGCTTCAATGAAATCTAATTCAAAGGAAATAAAGAGATCAACATGTAGATTAGATCACTAATATACAAACTCTCAATCTTCGAAGCCCTAGAATCTCTCCCTCTCTCTCTGTCTCTGAAACGCTGTCATTTCAGCCATGGCGGAGTGCAGCAAGGTCGCGCCGACGCCGCTGCTGAAGGATGAGTTGGACATAGGGATCCCGACGATCCGAAACCTCGACGGGATTGAACTTATAATGGACCGAGGAGGCCGGGCAGGTGAGATGGTAGATCTGGTCGACTTCGAGAAGGAGAGGAAGACAAAAGAAAGAAGAGAGAGTTCGGATCTACACCTATCAAAGAGATTAGGAAGTTAAATCATAAAACCAGAGATGATGGCAGCAATTTCTTCCAAATTGAGAGCTAAATAACATGCATGGGAGATGAGAGATAGAGATCATGGTGCAAGATTCATGGCGATGAGAGACGGGTGAGACAAGCAGTGGTTAGATTGTGAGGGATTATGTACAGAAAGTCAGAAAGAAAGAGATAGAGAGATGGTGTAGAAGGAAAGGGAAGGGAAGATAAGAATATAAAATGGTAGTGTACATGTTACACTTCCCAGAACATTATGGTCTGAGTCAAAAGCTATCCAATTAAGTCAGCCCATGTTTCAAAAACATAGAATAATTATACTTCGGTACGGTTTGGGATAAGCACAGGATGAAGAAGAGTTTTTCTATTGGAACCTCCAAATTTACTCACTTGACCTCAATGTTTTTTACACCTCCTATCAAATTTTCAAATACTAAATTTACTCATTAAACCTCACTAAAGTTCCTCAAATAACCTTACTCATATAATTTACAAACAAACTAAGATCTTTATAATAAAAAACTTAGTCATTTCAATGATTTAATTACTCTATACATCTTAATTACATCTCCTTTCCTTAATCAGAGAACATAAATCTCTTATCCAATAAAAAAAAAATCAAACACAAGGTATTGAGTTTTTAAAATTAATAAAAATAAAATAACATGAACTATTATGTGATTTTTTTTATTTACTTTTTCTTTTTTAGCTGTGCAAAAAAAAAAAACAGATTAATTATTTTTACTTAATGTTTCTCTATTTTCTGTACCTCATGATTAATTATTTAAATATTTTTTTATTTATTTTTATTTGCTAGCTCTATTTTGTTTTTTTTCTTTTTGCAAATATAATGGATAGATTTAGATTTAGGTCATAAATATTATTTTGTTCTCCCTGACCAATATGCGTTCAATATGCATATCATACATTTTTATCTTAATCATAGTTTTATTTCTTATTAAATATATATGAATGCTTTAATGAGTATGTAGTGAAATTGGAAAATGAAAATAGATAGGGAAAATAATAAAGAATGCAATCTAATATTATTGAATAAAAAAATCTAGAGAAAATAAATATAACAATTTTTTTGGAATAATTATTGTCCTTAATAGTCATTTTATAGTAGGTTATATATGTCATTTAATAATTCATAATAGAGTGAGGTCAAGTGAGCAGATTTAGAGGTCCCAATAGAAACTCTTGATGAAGAATTGGATACCGATCCCGTACCGTAGCAAACGGTTCAGTTCGAGACAGTACCCGAACAATGAAAAAATGAAAAACAAGATCGTACCGTACCGGCTTAATTCGGGACGGAACCGGACCTACAATTAAAATATTAATGCAAAGAGTTTTTTTTTTTATAAGATTAATGCAAAGAGTTTTAATCATGGAATACATAACATTACTTTTTTGTTAAGGAACCCAAAAAAAGGTTATTTTGTTTAGCCCAAATAAAGAGTTTTAACCTTTTGTAATAAATAAAATCATTACTTTTTATTTCAGTGGCAATTTCTGTAATTTTTAGGGAAAAAAAGGTTGTATTATTTATCCTACATGGCCATTTTGAGTGTAAATTGAAAAGAAATAATGGATGAGTTTTACCTAATATCTATACTATTATTAAGAGAAGAGGCTTTGTTGGCCAAAACAAAAAAAAATATACCATAATGACCCTGGATTATTAAAAAACTTTAACACTCATAAAACAAATAGGGGTAAAATAGTCAATTTATAAAATAAATAGAAAAAAAAATGTAAAAGTGGGAAGTAGATAAAGTACGTACGTGAAAAAAAAAACCACAAACTTCCACAAAAAACTACCAATTCCTGTAAAAAAAACTACCCACTCTGTTTTAAAAAAAATATATCAATTTTCACACATATTGTGTGTGGGACCTGTCTAGTTTCTTATTAAAATTGGGTGTATAATGAATATTTGACCAAGCTATTAAAGTGCTAGACAAACTGCATTTTTTCAACTTACATTAACCAGTGTCTCGTGCTTTACCATTGGCAGGTTTGAGTCGAAGTTTATTCATGGGATTGTTGACGAGATTTTGAAACGAGTACATCTTACCTATTTGCATGTGGCGGATTATCCGGTAGGAATAGAGTCTCGTATACGTGATATGGATAGGCTTGTAGGTGTTGGCGGGGATGATATTCGTATGGTCGGGATATGGGGGCCTGGTGGAATAGGTAAAACAACAATTGCCAAAGCTGTTTATAATTCAATTATTCACAAGTTCGAATGTAGCTGCTTCCTGGAAAATATTAGAGAAAGATCAGCGCAATATGGAGGCCTCGTGAAACTACAAAGATTTTTTCTTTCCCACATCCTAAAGGGAAAAGAAATAAAATTAGCCACTTGCAATGAAGGAATGACAGTTATAAAGGAAAGATTAAGCCACAAAAGGGTTCTGTTAGTTCTTGATGATGTGAATGACTTGGAACAGTTAAGAATATTAGCTGGAGGATCTCAGTGGTTTGGTTTGGGAAGCAGGGTTATTATTACAACAAGAGATAAGCATTTATTAATTGCTCATCAGGTCAATCTAATATACAAGATCAAAAAATTGGATCATCATGAAGCTTTTGAGCTCTTCAGTTACAATTGCTTCCCAAAAAAGGAACTTTCAAATGAGTCTGCGAAACTGGCAATTGATGCAGTACAGTACGCCCAGGGCCTTCCATTAGCTCTTGTAGCTTTAGGCTCAGTTCTTTGTGGTAGATCTATAGAGGAGTGGAAAGAAGCGAGAGATGGTAATTGGCAATTTGGTATCACAGGTCTGTATGACACTCTTAAAATAAGTATTGATGCATTGGAACATCAGGTTAGAGAAGTTTTCCTTGACATCGCATGTTTCTTTAGAGGTCAAAATAACAATCATGTGATACAGTTACTAAAAGGGGGTGGCATCAATCCTAACATCAGTCTTAGTATCCTCCAAGAAAAGGCGGTGATAAGTATTAATGAAGAAAACCATATCTGGATGCACAACTTGGTGGAGGTAATGGGAAAAAGAATAGTTCACATTGAGTCCCCAAATGAACCCTGCAAACGCAGTAGATTGTGGTCTTCTGATGATGTTTACGATGTATTAACTAAAGGCAAAGTAAGTAGAACATACACATGCAATTACAGATTTATTTAAAAGAGAACTTGCTTTACTAACACTAATGCTTTTTCATATTAGGGAACAAACAAAGTCAAAGGTATCATGGTAAAGTTGCCTGAACCAGATGAGATAGTATTGAGTGCTGCAAGCTTTTCACGGATGAAAAATCTTAAATACTTCATAAACTGTAATGCATCTTTTTCGGGATACATTGATTATCTCCCTGATGAGTTGAGGCTAATTGATTGGCCTGCATTTCCTTTCGAATCTTTACCAATCAATTTTATTCCGAGGAAGCTTGTTAAACTCAGTATGCCTCGCAGCTGCATGTCACAACTGGGGGAGAGATTCAAGGTATATTGAACTATTGAACTATTTTCAGCAGTTAAATTTTTTTCACTTGAGGTTATATATATTCCTACTATGTCTTAATCTGTTTCTTTTTTCCTCTAATGTATACAGCACTCCAAAACTCTGAAATATATAAATCTGGAAAGCTGCCCATTCTTGACAGAAATCCCGAACTTGTCTGGATTTCCAAATTTAAGGCACTTGAATTTGAGCAACTGTACCGCTTTAGTTGAGCTTGATGATTCTATTGGATTCCTTAATAAGCTTGTGTCTTTAAGTCTTTCAGGATGCCGTAATATTACTAAGTTTCCAAGAAGAATCGCCTTGAAATCTGCAAAACATATTACTCTTAGAGGTTGCAGAATGCTTGAGTCTTTCCCCGCAATTGTAAAAAGGATGGAGTGCTTGACAAGCTTAGATCTATCCGGCACTGCCATCAAAGAATTGCCTTCACAAATTGCATCTCTGATTAGCCTTGAAGAGTTAACTATAAGAGAATGTGACAACCTTACTACTCTTCCATGCAGCATATATGATTTGCAGAATTTGGGGTCTCTTGATCTCCAAGGCTGCTCAAAAATTGTTACGTTTCCAAAATGATGTGCAGAATCAGTCCCAACATACTTGAACATATCACATGACTTGACTTATCTAAATCTACGTGGCTGCAGGATGCTTGAGGAAATTCCTGAACTTCCACCAAAAGTGAAATGGGTAAATGCGGCTGATTGCTTATTGTTGGAACGATTTACGAAATTATCAAACATCTTGGAACATAGAGAGTCGCAAATGATCAAATGTGTTTCACTGTTGAATTGTCAGAGACTGTGTGGAAGTCTGGCCAACAAAATGGAAGAGATTGAAGATACTTTACTGAATGAGGTCACTCTCTGCTCTCTGTTTCTCTCATGCAAGCAATCTGAATTCAACGTTGTTTTTCCAGGAGCTGAAGTTCCAAAGTGGTTCAACCATTGGAAGTATTTGAGTAATCCAGTTGATACATCTGAATTTTCTTTTGAAATCCCTCTCAATTTCAAATTGGGGGACAAAGGATTGGCTATATGTGCAGTGGCTACTTCTGTAGATGATCTTGGTCATTGCGCTTTCACAGCCAGAATTAGCATTCAGGAAGAAAGTAGTTGTCACGCCCCGAATTTTAAATACAATTAAAATCCGAAACATGAATTATACAACTTAATAGAATAAACGTCCTGAATTTTTTTCTCACAAACAACCACACTTCACACCTCTCAATATTACAATAAATCAAATCCTCAAGTTAATTATTACAACACACTCTCACCAAATCAAATTGTAAGGCTCAATGAGCTTAACTCACCTCACTATTACAAATGCTGTAAAACTATAACAAATACTCTAACCCGCTCGATCACCGCCCTGATTCTCCTGACCTGCAGGATTACCCGCTACACCGTTTGAATAGTGTACCGGGATTGCAACAATACAAACCCGGTAAGCTTTTTGCAAAGCTCGTATGAGTAAATGAAAGGATTGCACGATTTAAAGTAACCAAATCAACTCATGCATAAATTTAACTCAAGTATTTTCTTTGCATAATAATTGAAGTGTACAATGTCACTTCAAGCATCAATCAACTCACATCTCAACATGACTACTCAAAAACAAACAACTGTTTACTCAATATATACTCACAGGCTTATGATTTATTTATATAAATCATCCCATGCAGTATATTATACTTACAGGCTTATGATTAATTAGATTAATCACCCCATTCAGTATATCATACTTACAGGCTTATGATTAATTATATTAATCACCCCATTCAGTATGTCATGTCATACCCAAGGGCATATGATAACTCGTTTATCCCCCAAGCAGTATGATGGCAGACAGACTAGAGCTCTAACTGTATCGTAAAGTGTCACCTGGGCCAAGGTTCACCTTACGAATGACTGCTTTTCTCAATTCACTCGACTCCTCATTTAATTCATCTCAACGACTCAACTATCGCACTTTACTCAATTACCCATTATCATAGACAACACAACATCTAAGATAAATCACATATTCCAAGGGTAATGCTCAAAATATAACTCAGTAAATCACACCATCCAATATATATTCCACGTAAATATATATATACGTAGTCACCCACACAAGAGTGACCACTAATACCAACTATAGTTCACATGCAATAAAATCTAGAAATTCATTTTTATAGTTTAAATACATTTTACTTACCTATGGACCGTAGTCGATCAAGTCCATATAATTTAAAACAAATATTTATTTTCGTAAAACAATTTCCACAATTTCTCAATTAAATAAAATCACCGAATTTCGGTTCGTGAATGAACCATGTGCGATTTACTCACCTCGATATTCCCGCTGCGTCTTCAATTCAACACAATACACACCAAAACCGCTCACCCAAGGGAGACCGTCAATCACCTAATCACACATGACCTTAACTTAGCCAATAACTCAAAAACATATTCAAACGACAATCCAACGGTCGGATCGAAATTAAATGATGATCCAACGGTCGGATCCTCACGGATCGCCCTTAGGATCACCCTCCAAAAATCATCACGAAGATCCAACGGTCGGATCTTCCTGAATCGTCCTTACTAACATCTTCACAAATTTATACGAAAATCCGACGGACGGATTCTCACGAATCGCCTCCCTAATCACTGTTTTGCATTTATACGAAGATCCAACGATCGGATCTTCGCCCATGGCCACACAAAGTCACTGGGACAGTCATAAGATCATCATATCAAAACTACAAGTCCATCTGACGGTCCTAACTTCACATATCACAAATCTAACGATCGAAATCGATCGAAACTTAAAAATTCATAACTTAATCATACGATATCCAAAAATTGCGTATAATATATCAAAATGATCGTATTGAAATATAGAATCTGAAAATGTACAGAAACCATATTTTTGATCCCCGGAGGTGGCCGGAAAGGGCCGCCGGAGTTAGTGGCAGAGCCGCCGCCGACCACCGCCAATGGTGTCGGGGCCGGGCTGCTCCTCTTCCTCTCATCATGCTTAACAACTTTCATAACTAGCATGAAGTCTAAAAACGAAAGGAAGTGGTCGGAAATTACCTAGAACAGTTGAAGGTGGCCGGAAATTTTCCAGAAACCGGCGAAGAAATGCAGAAACCGGCGAGCCAAGATTTCGACGTAAAAACTTCAATTTCAGGCCCCGATTCCTTCTAGAGAGTTGTTAAGAACATCAAGGCAAACCCACTGGTTCAAGAATCAATCAAAACGATGCACTATAACTCGAGATATCACGATCGAAAGGTTTTGATTTTCGATCAAAAACCGGTCGAGCTCCGACGAACGTGAAAATGGTCGATTCAGGTCTGGTTCTTCTTGGTGCTTGTTCAGAAAGTTGATGCGAATCATATGAGCCAAGAATCAAGAGTATTGGTGGCTTGTAGCTCAAGATATTGAGATTGATTCGAAATCGGCTCAAACGGAGCCAGGTCCTCCGCCGTCACTACAGTTCATGTTGCGGCGCAAGGATGCCACTGGCGGCTGCGCAAGGTCTAGGCGAAGCTACTGGAGGTGGTCCGACGTCTTGAGGTGGCCTGAGGAGAGAGAGGTCGGCAGGTGAATGGTTGCTCTGTTTTTCTTGCTGGGTTCGGCTGATAGAGAGAGTGAGAGTGTGAGTGGGAGAGAGGGAGAGTGTGAGTGAGGGAGAGAGAGAGTGTCGGCAATGTCGATCAATACAAACAATTAACCCAGCATAATCATTAAAGTTAAAGTAATCGAATCATGAAAGTAAAGCACACTGTTTGCTTTGATTAAAGAAACAACCGGGTATTACAGTAGTATTACACGTTCGTTTAGTTTTGAAGCAAAAGAAATGGTGTCAGCTCATGTGTGGCTGCTCTATATTCCATTGGTTAACTTTGCTCATCGTCAATCCTTGCCTTTTACCTGTCGAGTTACTTTGGAACATACTAGCCAAGGTTCAGCGCGCTGTAAAAGCTATGGGGTGCACCTAGTAATGCCCCAAGGTGAATATGATGACTACATGGAAGATGACTACTCCGTCTGCTCATCTAGTGAAGATGATGAGAGTAATATTTCAGATTGGAAAAAGAAAAAAGAGAAGATGAAGAAATGGAAATAAGAGCAGTACTCCAAAGACGATGGGAACGATCCTTTTTGAGAATAATGTTATCAAAACATGGAAGGTCAATGGAATTCAGTTCAAGAATATGTATCTGTCTTTGGTGGTATTCCACTAGCATTTCGCTCGTCGTTTGCATCTGTACCGTAAAATATGTACATGTCTTTGCGTCTGTGGCTCGTTTTCTGTTTGTTTCATTTTCTTTGTATCCATTGATGATTCTTGTGAACATACATAAAATATGTACTGTATTCTCGACAATGTTCAAACTTCATAGACTCCTAGATCAGCCTTTGTGGTACGTTGTTAGGTTTTTTTTTTTTTTTGATACGGAAAGAAATACACTAAATACTTAGGCCGCGCGGCCCTCCACAATTTACAGTGTCAAACAAAATAGCTCTAGAGACCGTTGGTGGAAAACAATTGACCCACCAAATACGATCCGAACTAGTGTGGCCAAGTTTGGTGACAGAATCAGCAGCAAAGTTTGCCTTTCTAAACACATGTTTGAAGGTAATGGTAGAAAAAGAAGCAACCAGTGATCTAATATCCGTAATGATTTTCCGTAATTTCCAAGGTGGATGAGATACACCATTAACAGCATCGATGACAAGCTTTGAGTCTCCCTCAACCTCAATGAACTGGAGTCCCCTATCCATAGCAGCAATTAAGCTATCCCGTAAGGCAATTGCCTCCGCCGTCGGAATGGTTGTAGAACCCGAATTTGTCGTGCTTGCGAGAATAGGTTGTCCCAAAGAATCTCTAAATATGAAGCCTGAGGAAGCAGAGCCGGACTTAACAGATCCATCAAAGTTTATCTTGACAGTATTATGTGGCGGGGGTTGCCAACGGATATTATCTGGTATGTGGTTAGAACACCTCGGTGTTGGAACCATCTAACCGTTGTTCAACGTCTGTAGCACAGCAGAGGCAATTGCTACATGAATGTTAGGTTAATTCAACATGAATGTAGTACAGTTTGAAAGATTTTTGTTTCTCAGACTTCAGTCTTTTTTTTTTTTTTTCAGAAAGGGTAATTCTAGACCTCCCAATTTACTATCTAGACCTCCCCTAATTTTTGTAAAATTTTAAATCCTATTTTACCCCTTCTATACCACTTCTCGTCTTCTCTCTCTGAACGATCATGTCAATTTTCCCCAATAGCAAAGACGTCATCAGTCAATCTCTTTTCATTTACTTACAAGCCAAAGAGATTCATCAACAAGATTCCACTACTACACCAAGTGAATCAGACAACAGTCAAAAGCCTGTTGTCTGAAAGAAAATGGAGATGTTGTAAACTGGCATGACGTCTGATCTCCCCTATCAGACAACATTCTTTTTTAATTGTCTCTCTGGTCATTCACACAACATGTGTACCTAAATATGTGTTGTCTAAATTTACCAAATTTCGATTCATGACGGTAGTCTGTTGTCGGGTATGAACACAGACAACAGCTTATTGTCGGGGTGTTGAGTGAAATTCACCAAGCACAACAATCTTTCGAAGCCTTTGTTGTCTGCTAAATATCTTCAACGACAATATTGTATGAGACCTGATGTGTGCAGTAAACATCACACAAGCATTTTTGATTACCAAATGTTGTGTGAAATGCATTACAAATATCAATTTGCTCGATATGGTGTTGTCTCGGTTGAACCTTAGACTACATCTTCAATTACCGTATGTTGTCTGAATATCCCTAAGATAACAATTATCTAGATTCCAATGTTGTCTGAAATTCAATTAATATGACAATATTAATTAAGCATGTGTTGTACCGGATGAATTTCAGACCACAGATTGTTTTTTTCTTGTTGTCTGAATTAACAGTTATATAACAAGTTTGATGATACTGATGTTGTCTAAATGTAATTTAAGATAACAATAATGTTGATGAATTTGTTGTCTTGAATGAACCTCAGACCACAATATTTTTTCCTTCTTGTTGTCAGTGCTCCTTTAAGATGACAAATTGCTGGATGCCATTGTTGTCTACACTAGCTTAAGATGACAAGTTGGTACATGCCAATGTTGTCTGAATATCTTTGAGATGACAAGTTGGTATATAAAGGTGTTGTCTGAATTCTCCTCAGACAATAAGCTTTATTTGGTCCTTTCTTTTGTGTTGTGTGATAGTTTGCACTACAACAGTTACATTCATATATATGTTGTTGGAATTGAGTTTGCATAATTGATCTGGAAATAGGCAGATATATATGAAATTCAAAGTTGTCATTTACTTCATCATTCTCATACATCATTCTCGCAAATCTTACATTATCGATCAATTCAAAGTACAAGCATCAACTCATGTCCAACCAAATCCATAGAACAAAGTTTCAACTCAACTAAAAAAGAAGATATAGCTCCATAAGTACCAAGCACAATGCTTACATATATGTCTTCACAATAAACTTTGCCCACTCATTTCTGACCACATCAATATCTTCCTGGGTATATGCTGCTTTGCCTCTTCTCTCCCACTGAAATAAATTGGTTTGTACGTAGTTAGTAATGGACAAAATTACAAAAAGAATCTATATATAGTTGTCATTGAGCATTATGTATTCTGGACAACCTTGCCACTTAGTAATTGACATCAAAATTTCAATAACCATAATCGAAGCAACCAACAGCAAATGCAGTTATTATATATATATATGACATATTCACCAAAACACATTGAAAACAACAGCAACCAAAATTTAAGGGATTTTGGACTTTCCTGACATTCCAAGCAATCGACATTAACCAAAAAATTACATATATATGTCATTGTTCAACAGAAGACATGTAAAACAACAGCAACCAAAATTTCAAGCATTCTGGACAACCTTGACATAATCCAAGCAACCAACACCAACCAAAAGTCATATTCACCCAAACACATGAAACACAACAGAAACCAAAATTTCAGTAACTATATTCCAAGCAACCTCAACTAGTTGTAGTTACCTTGGTGAAAAAATCTAAGCTCTTATCTTCCACTATTTCCTTCATATATCTCATTACATAATATCCACAGTCTTTGTCCGTCTTTTGCTCCGGAATACCCTAAAAAAAGTATATTAAATACCAACAATGGGCAAAACTCATTCGGGAATAACCAACTTCTCGGAACAAAAATTATAAAAACTGTTTCATAAAAGGTTTCATAATCGTACCGCACAGTTTTTCCAAGTAGTTGCCTTTCTGCCTTGCCTCTTGAGTTGAGCATTATGTATTTTGATGCCACTTTAAAATTAGCAGAAAATTTGTGTTAATATGCAGCTGAAACATCAGTTTAAATTAAGTCCATTACTACTAAAAACATCCACTTACTTATCAACAATATTCTTCCACTCTCCTGTGCAGAGTCTCCTCTTTAATGGATCCATGAAGTAGACAATGTCTTCTTCAGGACTGAGTACAGTCAGCATCCAATGACATCTTCAAAGCAGAAAAAAAAAAAATTCACATTTCAAGACAATGGACATCAAATCACAATATATTCAGGACCGTATCAATTTCAGAATGCATGTATCCAATGTATGAAGATTACATACCCAGAGTTATATGGCACCAAAATAATCTGACCACGCTTTGCTCGTTTTAGCCTATCGGCGATAGCACGGGAACGCTCAATTGGACTGCCACACCCAATGGCACCAACATCTGTATTGTCCAGAAATCCAACCATATCTACCATTTTTGTTTTTTTCAACACACAATATAGGTAGCTACAAATGAAAGAATGCAACATTAAACCATAAGTTTTAGGACACGTATATGTAAATTCCAACTAATGTGAGTAGGTTACCGAATATAGATGTCTATGCAGCTGCCCGATACTTCCTTCATGGTAACAAAATTATTAATATCATGTTTGCAGATAAAAGTTTTGGATGGATGTCCGAAAATCTTTTCATCGAACTCGCAGATAATTGTTTGCGCATTTCTCATTCTTTCTTTGGCCCAATTGCATACCGCAATAAGAGATGCAGGAGTAGTTGGTGGCAGTGATGCAGTGTCTATATCTTCCTCTTCATCATCATCTTCATCTGCCCTTTTTCTCTTCTTCAATCCTTTACTCTTTGCTGTCGTCTGCTTGTGTAACAGAAAATGGTACAAATCAGTAGGGACAAGTCATCAAAGCAAGAATTAACTTTAAGGTACATTTAAATGAAGTTATAAGTAGTATTTGTTACCTTAGACTCGCATTGAAAAATTATAAGGTTTTCAGGCCAGGCCACATAAGTCCCGATAGCATCTCGAACAGTCACTATTTCATCTTTAATCGGAAATGGAAGCTTAGCTTCATCCACTAGAGAAGTGACAATTGACACACGCCTGTTTCCCTTGCCCAATGGAACACCATGGATAAGCTGGCTATTGTTTTCACCATTGACTTCTGTAATTGTTGCAATTGCTACAACATTATCGATTGAACCTGTAGCCAATCGGCACTCTTTCCCAATTGTTTGTGCCTAAAAATGATAAAATGTTATAATGAGGCACTATATAAGATAGTTGATCAAATAATGTAACATGGCAACATAACACATCATCTAACTTAACGATGTAATGGTTTAATGTAGAACACATTTACAATTACCTGAATTGAACCCTTCTGGATTTCCAGATCAACAACCACCTGACTATTTTTGACATCTTTCACAGTAGCATTCAACTCCACTCCACTAATGGGATTCACATCTTTTACTGGCTCCTGAAGAGGAAGTTTTAATTCCAAAGATTCTTTTGATGGCTCCTGAAGATGTTCTAAATCCAAAGACTTCTTAACAGTGGCAGAAATCAGTTTTTCAGTTCCCACAACATTTTTCTCTTGCAAATTTGAACAACTTCCTTGTCCAGAACCCACTTGCTTGTCAAGGGTGGAAACTTTGGGGGACTCAGTTTGCAAAGCACTCGCACCAACCTTCTCTAGTAACCTCCTAAATCTCTCCTCCCAAATTGCTCGTTCTTCTGCTAATATCTTCTCCCTCTCTTGTTCCATTATCTTCTGAACACTTAACCTAACAGTCTGTTCAACACTTTGCTTTTGACGTTTTGGGAGGTTAAAATATGTAGATTTCCTCACACAACCTCCCACTCCTCTTACTACTCCAGTATTTTCAGGATTTCCTAATGCTAAGGTTAACACATCATCTGCACCCGAAGTGCTTAACTCTCCCTCAACCTCCTTTTTCTTCAAAGCAGCCTGAAAATACAAGTGTTTGAGGGTGAGATATATATATATATATAAAAGTATTGATGGTGTAACATTACATTCAAATGGCTGATCTCAAACCAAATTGAAATTACTTACAATTTTTTTGGCCTTCTCCTCTACCAAAGGATCTTTAAACCCACCATTCTTGTCCTGACGTGCCTTAATCCACATCGTTGCACGATCAAGTTCAGAGTCACTCATACATCCAGACTATATAAATTGATCAAGTCAATATTTATACCATTGTATAATAAATCAGTATGTACAAACCATGAAACATGCAACTGATTACTAACCAGTTCTTCCTCCAATCCAGCGTATCCTTTACGTGACATCCGATGAGGATACTTATTTAAGGCCCTTTTTTTTTTCTGTTTCTCATGCAATTCCTACATAACAAGGTCCACTCATTACATGCTTAACTTGTAAACACTCAATCAATATGTACAAAACAGTAACTGCCAAATAGTTCTTACTTACCAGGAATGTGTCAGACAACCTATCCTTTACAAAAATCTCCCAATCCCGTTGATTAATGAAAAGATAGTCCTCTGGACGAGACTCGATCATTTCAAGGTTATCCCTATAAGGGAGAATGTAGCGGGTAGTCAAATGACTTTTGAATTCTCTCCATTTCCGTCCTGCTGAGATTAAAACCATTCTTTTGTGTTCTGGACGCAACAGAAACGCCAACTACATACATGAAAATAGCAACCAACAACGCATAAGTAACTGAACAAGTAAGCATGAATTATCTGCAACACATCAGAAATACCAAAAGATCAAAAATTAGGAAATATGGATCATACCTTTACACCTTCCCAGATTTTGTTTTTATGTTCCATTAAAACATCGTTCCATGTAGGATTCGAGATTGCAACCTTCTTGCGAGCTAACACCCCAATATATGACTGCATTTCTTTACCAGCTTTCCCTATGGGTTCCCCTTTATCGTTAAAGCTAACTGTCATCTTCTTTCCAATAATTTTTCGCCTCACAATGCGACACATAGTTACACACCCTCGTTTAAGCAACTTCAGTCCTTCTTTTCTGACAGCTTTTGAACCCTTCGAATGACGTCGTCGCTTCAATGACAAGGCCTTTGATGCACCGTGTACTGAAGCCTTACTGGTTCCCTTTGATCTCTTGGTAGTACACCTTGTCCCCAACTAAATTTCTCTCATTCTCTTAGCCATTGCTAGTGCTTGAGATGAAGGTCTTCGCGTTGAAGGTGCCATAATCTGAAAACACAAAACCAAATACAGTAAGCTTTTTATTTATAATAATTAAGTGTTGCGATACAAAAATAAACACAAAAGCAAATACAATCAAGTTCCTAATATTTATAACATCAGATAAGTAAATGAGAATTAAACCATTTTACATTATCAGACATCATCAAAAAATGATCATTACACATGCTAAAAGTGCCTCAACATTAACTGCCTATACTACAAATGGGTTTAGGGGAGATTTGTTAAATCCCTAACTTAAACAGATAACTTCGAGAGTTATCATTTATCAACCCATATCCCTTCATTCCCTTCTCGCAAGTAGCGGTTCTCATCATCACCAACTGCATTGTCATACGACTCAATTGCTGGCATTCTTGCTACAAAGGGCTGCTGCTCAAGTTCCAGATTGTCAAGCTCTTCTTCTTCATCCCCATCGTGGGCATAATCTCTATCAGGACATTGAATAACTACTGACCAATCATCATCAAGAGGGTCAGATGCATACCATACTTGTTTCACATCCTTACCTAAAACAAATGGATCGGCCACATGACCTATCCTATTCAAGTTTACCAACGTAAACCCAAACTCATCTACTATAATGCCCTTGGCATTTTCAACCCAATCACACTTAAACACAGGGATTCTAAACTGTTGATAGTCCATCTCCCAAATTGATGTAATCACCCCATAAAATTGCATATCATCCAGTTTGGGGTTTTTGTCCTTCGCACTAGATACTTGTAAAGCACGAGCATTTAGGAAAACACCACTATTTTGCACTTTCCTAACATTATCACGTTCCTTGGTATTGAAATGAACCCCATTGACCATGTAACTACAAAATGTAGGTACATCCGGATTCGGTCCATCTGCAATCCACCTCAAAGTTTCAGAGATACCATGATTAGGATTGCCCAATTCTTCAAGAACCTATGAAAACATATAAACATATTAATGCACAGCCACTTATTCAAAAATTAACCAGTAATGAAGACTACTATAATGAAATTGATACTTTTGTTAACGACACGTACCCTCTCCTTTATCCAGCTAACAAAAGTTAAATTTTGCTTATTGGTCAGCCAATTTTCATTTTTTTTGAACCTTGGATAGGTATGCTTCAAAATCTCCATATGTTCTCTGCAAAATTATAAATGTGATCAAAACTAACATTTTTAACTGCGGAAAGCTGTACAAATGTAAACAACAGATTGAAAGTGTAATGTATACTTACTCGAAGTATGGTCTTGCTTCCTCTGTATTCTGTAACACACATAGATGTGCTAGCTCCAACTCCCTTCCATAGACAGATACAATAGTAGCACCAGATAAGGGTTTGTTGCAAGTTACATCGAATATGCCTACTGATGGGATGCCAACTGTATCCTCAGAAAGTGCACGTTCTGAGCAAAATTCCACGGCTTCTTCAGCAATATAGGACTCAGCAATGCAACCCTCTGGATGGTTTCGATTTCTAACATAGCCTTTGAGGGTTTTCATGTACCTTTCAAAAGGGTACATCCACCTAAAGAATACCGGTCCACAAAGCTCAACTTCTCTGACAAGATGAACTGTGAGATGAATCATGATGTCGAAAAACGAAGGTGGAAAATACTTTTCAAGCTCACAAACTGTCAGAACTAGGTCTTCTTGCATTTTTTTTAGCTCTCTAACATCTATTACTTTACTGCATATAGCCTTAAAGAACAAACAAAACCGAATGATTGCATACCGGACCGGCTTCTCTAAACTTGAACGTATAGCAATAGGAAGTAGATGTTGCATGACCATATGACAATCATGTGATTTGAGCCCCACCAGCCTTAGGTCATCCAAGGAAACAAGATTCCTTATATTTGAGGAAATTCTGTAAGGACCCTTCATGCTGAAAAAAGACATGCACATTGCTCTTTTCTCTTCTACCAGCAGATTCCAAGTTGCCAAAGGCAGCTTGTCTTTTTTTTTCCCAGGTTCTGGTGCCAAACCAGTCCTTATGCCCATATCTACCATATCCAACCTAGCAGCGACTCCATCCTTTGTTTTTCCAGGAATGTTGAATAATGTACCGATAATGCTATCACATACATTCTTCTCAATGTGCATGACATCGAGATTATGTCGAACCGGAAGAAATTTCCAATACTCAAGATCAAAGAATATGGACTTCTTCTTCCAACAAGGTCTGCTTCCATCTTCTAGACCCTTATATGTTGGAGAAGGGTTCTTTTTACCGAATGGCCGGTTCATCCCCTCAACCCTTTGCAAGACCTCTTCTCCACTTAAAGGTTCAGGGGCAGTTTCATATTCCGGTAGGTTATTGAACTCCTTAGTTTGCCTTCTATAAGGATGATGGCGCGGTAATCATCTCCGGTGAACAATATGGCTCATCTTTTGTCCATGAGACAACCGATGAGGTTTTGTGTTCTCACAACATATAGGGCAGCCATTGTATCCCTTAGTGACACTACCCGACAAGTTCCCATAAGCGGGAAAGTCATTAATTGTCCAAAAGAGAACAGCTTTCAGTTTGAAGTATTCTCCTCTAAATGCATCATACACTCCATCTATCCCATCCCACAAAGCTTTTAAATCATCAACTAAGGGCTGCAAGTACACATCAATGTCATTTCCGGGTTGTTTAGGTCCGGAAATCAGCATAGTTAGCATCATGAACTTCCTTTTCATGCACAGCCATGGTGGGAGGTTATACGTAACTAGTATAACTGGCCAGCAAGAATATCTACTGCTCAAAGAGCTGTGGGGATTGAAACCATCGGATGAAAGTGCGAGTCTGAGGTTCCTAGGGTCATTGCCAAAGTCTGGCCATTTTTGGTCCACTAACTTCCAAGTGGGGGAATCTGCCGGATGACGCATAAACTCATCCTTACTCCTCTCATACTCATGCCAAGTTAGGCTTTTGGAAGTTTTTGTGGACTGAAACATGCGCTTGAACCTTGGGATTGGGGGAAAGTACCACAATACCTTCCCGGGTACCCCTTGCTTCACAATATTATCTTTCCCTAATTTCCACCTTGACTCCCCACATGTAGGACAACTAGTTGCATTAGTATGCTGTCCTCTATACAAAATGCAGTCATTAGGACATGCATGTATCTTTTTGTAGTCCATTCCTAATGAAACCAAAGTCTTTTTGGCCTCATAATGTGAACTTGGTATCTCATTACCTTCAGGAAGAAACATGGCGATCATGATCAACATGTCAGAATAGCACACATTAGACATGCCATGTTTTGCTTTAAGGTTATAGGTCTGTATAAGTGCATTTAATTTTGTGTGCTTCGTACAACCAGGGTACAAAGCTTTATCTCCATCCTCAACTAGCTTCATGAAGTCATTCGATTCTGCTGAAAACTGCTCATCCTCACCATTATCAACAAACTGCTCTTCCTCACCATTATCGATAAACTGCTCATCCTCACCAGCCCTATTTTCTCCCTGATTTTCCAGCCCTATATTATCTGCCCCATCTCCATCTTCTACCATATCAACAGTAGCTTCAGATATCCCTTCAATGACATTCATCGTTGCCCTAGAAGGTTCTCCGTGCCATACCCAATCTTTGTAACTCTCATCTATACCATTCCAATATAGATGATCTTTTATCATCCTAGCTGATAAGAACCCATCTGTACCCCCACATTTAGCGCAGGGACAGCAGATATGATCTATATCGCTTGCATTCTCTACAGCAAACTTAATGAATTCCTGAACACCTAGCTTATATGTATGTGATCTCCTATCAGCATGCATCCAAGACTTATCCATCTTAAAAAGAAAACAAACTTAAGTTCAGACAACTTAAAAAAGCATTCTCTAATGTATCAACACAATATATACACGAGTACTTATCCATATTAAAAAGAAAAAAAAAACTTCACATCTGCCAAGTTCGAAAAGCATTATCTTATATATGTATCAACATAATGTAGCTACTTTAAAAGAAGAAGAAAACCAAAAAACAGAAGAAGCCAATTCAATTCAAATGTTTCCATATTCCACCAAAACATAAAACGTCGCATATTAGAAGACTGCTACATATTCTCTTTTAATTTCCAAACCGGCCATTACCATATTTATAGACTAAGGATAATTAAGCCATATTATAAAGCATATATATACATTACATAACTAACAACCACAAGCAGCAAACCACAGTCATGAGGCCTTTTATACATTCATGTCCAAAGAAGAAAATAAGTGATATACCTTAAGGATGGCAAGCTTAATTTAGTCCAACCAACACCAGCTGACCTTCTTCAACCCTTTGAACTTTAGGCAAATCTACCTAACATGGTAACAAATTTCAAGATCAATATCATAACCACATCTTTGCTCCAGCACAACAAATTAATGCTAGTAATCACACAATTCACTTACTGCAAAGTATTAAGCCACTATGCCAAAAAAGCAATCAGACGACAGAGGAGATCTGTCGTCTGATTAAAAAAATTTCTGTTGTCTAGTACGGTGCCGTCTCTTGGGGCATCAGACGACAGATTTCCTCTGTCGTCTTATTTATCAGACGACAGAAGGTTTTCAAGTCATCTGTTGTCTGTTAGAGAATTCAGACAACAGTTATCTGTTATTTATAATGACTTACAACAACAGTTTTCTGTTGTTTGTTTCGTATTCTAATAACAATTAACTGTTATTTAAACTACCAACACAAAACAATTATTTGTTGTTGTACATTCATTTAAGATACAATTATATGTTGTTGTTTTTGTCTTGTGTCAACGAAAATTTATATATTTTTGTCGTTGTTTTTATTGTAAGGCCACAGTTTTCTGTTGTTTGAGTGGGAAAATAACTAACAGTTAACTGTTAGTTAAACTACTAACACAAAACAATTATTTGTTGTTGTACATTCATTTAAATTACAATTATATGTCGTTGTTTTTATTTTGAGTCAACAGAAGTTTATATATTTTTGTCTTTGTTTTGATTGTGAGACCACAATTTTCTGTTGTTTGAGTGGGAATATAACAATAGATTTTTCCTAAATTCTGTTGTTCTTAAGTAGCTCCAACAACATATTTTGACTTTGATTTAGTGGTTGCATGGTATTTCAAATGTCACATTTATATTCCTATTAGGCAAAATGCCCGCGCGGTGCTGCGGGTATACTATTGATATGGTTGAATTTACATCGAAATTACGTTATAGATACATTAGATATAGTAAAACTACATTATACATTGTTCTACTTGTCTCAAAAATCTGGTGCCTTTGCCATACGAATCTGGATTAGCAGCGACATCATAAAAGGAATGGATGCTGCCACTATCTTGGTTTCCAGCCCAAAACTGGTTTTGGAAGTTGTCCTTTGCTCCAGCAGACATATCCTAGCATGAAATTGAAAAACCATTACCAAAAAATAAAAAATTCAAAGGCACTCAATGAAACACTTTTCTTCTCTCAAGCAAATGCATTTCGTTTGGTTACTTTGTCTAAGCCGGTAGAATGAATCTTCTGGAAAAGCTTTTCACTTTTGTTAGCAAAAGTAGCGAGGGAAATTGTACATTTGATTAAAAAAATGTTGCTCTTTGGTTTATGAAGTGACAAAATGTTCTGTATGCATATATATAGACCTGTACAAAATAATTTACTCTTCACACACTCATTCTCAATTTACACTATTCTAAGTAAACAAAAAGCATTAGTCAAAAAAAGTTCAATGCAATTACATCAGTTCATGGAGATGAGATGAATGACTTAAATAGATACTTTTTTTCACAATGAGAACTAAGATTGATGAAAAGACAAAGCAAGCAATACATTAACTAAAGATAACAGGAAAAGAAACTATCCATACCTTCAGGCTGGGATTGGACACCTGCTTCTGATATCATATATATAGTAGAGTAGTCCTTAAGCACCGCAGTCAGCAAACCTGTACACTGCAGTGGAAAAAACTTAAGATGATGTATAATGGGTCTATGGTTCAGAGACTATTGCAGTACATTTGTCTTAATCTATTTTTTTTTTGTCCTTTTCATCTGATGCACTTGCAAGAAAATTGAAAGGCTGAGAAATAAAAAAATAAAAGGAGTGTTTGACCAGGTTGCAAGACCAAGTAAGGTCATTTTAAATTGCAAGACCGATTTAGTTTAATCAATCCGTTTCAGTGACTCATGAAAAGAAATTCAAACAAATGTAACTAATCACAATACAAAAGCAAATGGCTAAGTCCAAGCAAATGTAACTACTGATTCATCTGCTGATTTATTTATCAAGAAATAGAATTAAAAAAAAACAAAGGAAATACAATTGATAACTGCATATTGAGAGGGTATATATCCAAAACAGCATTGTAAATTTGTAATCCCAACAAAATGAATTTCAGCCAGATTATGACTGCAGTATCACTGACATTTTGTTTTACATTCCTTATATCACTATATTATCAGTTTATCATATACTTCAATCAAAATTTATGTTCTCTCTTTCATGCTTAAATGCATCTTCATACACAATTTGGAATGAACAACTAATAAAAAAACAAAAAGATCAAATTGCAATTTTGATCAGCTATCTAGTCACTTGGTCACAACTGCCATACAACTAAATTTAAATTCAGACACTCTACTAATTTCAAATTCAGACTACATAGCTACATAGTAAGTCATGATCATTAGTCTTTGATAACCACACAACTTGGGCAAGTTCAAACTAAATTGCTCAAAGACGTAGACCCAAACTCAATTAGAACGAAACCTTGTGGTTTTCTAAACTCACCCCATCATTAACCAGAGCACTCTTCCTATTCTTTCTTCTTTTCTTTCTTTCTCCTCTTCTCTCTGTCATCGACTTTCCCATCTGCTCCTCTCTTTCTTTCTGATTTTCCTCTTTCTTTCCCTTGTTACTCTTTCTTTCTCCACCTCCCTCTATTTCCTTCTTTCTCATCACTTTGCCGACCCATCTTTCATTTCTTTCTTTTTTCTCTTTTTTTTTTCTTTTTCTTTCTTCTTCTCGGCCACCAAAAACTGAACTTCTCCTTTTCAAATAAAAGCCCACACCCCAAAACAAACTAAAAAGGAGAAATAAACTTAATATCTAATAATCTAAGTAATTGACAAACTGAAAGACAAAACCAACTAACCAAGTAAAACAATAGCACCTAACTAAATAAGTAAAAGAAATAAACCTTTAACAAGGCTTATAAAAATGTAAACCCAAACACAAAAGAAGAGATATTTAAATTGGATGAGGGATATCACAAAAACTGTGAGTTAGACTAGCAACATAGCATTTTTTTTTAATAGACTAGCAACTAAATCCATATCCTTGCAATCATCCACAGGGAAGTCATGACTCAAACACACTACTCAGCTCTATCAACTGCAGTAAAAGTGCAGTATCATAACTATAGAGTAGAAACCTATATAGAACAACTACTGTCCTCGCAATTTAGTGCACTACAAGATGAATATCAAGGAAAACCGTTATACTATTAGAAGATGATAAAACCTGGCAATTGACACCACAATCTGGCATTAGTTCTGTTGCAGCTGATACAAATTCTTTCCCTCATTTAGATACAAATAATAGCATTTGAACTTGAAGCAACTGTGGCAGATCAACACATCTTGGTGCAGCAAAACACACACTGGATATTGCTTCTTTCAAGTCTAGAGGGCACTCCCTATATCAGATCAAAGTTTAGTTCTTAAATATCTAAAGATTGGGTGAGTAATAAACTGCATAAAACTGCAAACCCTTAAATGATAAACAAGCAAATCAAGGAGCATAGCCTCCAAAAAGCAACAAAATGTACAGCAACTGAAACCATGGTTAAATCGACCACATGAACCTTTTAAATCTATAAAACAGATCATAAGATGAGGCCCTTAAAACCCAACAACAAAAATCAGAGAGAAAACGAACAAAACCAAAACAAGTGACACTAACCGACTAAAACATTTACTACAAGATAACAGGGCTCACAATGACAACAAAAATGTATACTTAAGGGCATTCAAAGCTCAACAACTATGTATAGCAGCACAAAAGGGCATTTAAATCCGTTTTTATTACCTGAATCACAGAGTTTGTTTCAGTCTTATACTTACACTGACATCTCTAATGAGGTTAGCATCAGGAGCGAGACAACTACAATTGTTCTTAAGCATCAGTTCGGTAGGAAGTGGTTGTCCAGAAAAAATTGTTTTCACCATATTCAAAAGGCTAATTGCTTCTTCTTCTAACAGATTTCCATGACCAAGGCCTTCAATGTAAAGCTGCACATATAGAGATGACAGTAAGTTGAAAATAGTTCTACATTTTCCACTAAAAAACTCCAAACTACAATAACGTAATTTCTCATTTGACAGCTATGTACTCTCTGATTCTTTCACTATTTAATAATACCGACATGAAAGTTGAAGAAAAGGAAGTGAATAAGTTTTCACTATATGTGAAGTATACCTGGGACCAAAGCTCTAGAATAAATGACTTCACATCAGAAACAGACAATCCATTTAAAACATGCAACTGGTCATCTACATCGTAGAATCTCTGGTACAAAAACTTGCAGTTTCAAGTATTCCGCATGACTCAGAGGATTCATATTAGTGTTCTTTATCAGACGCTCCATATTTTCTTTAATAACCTGTATGTTATGTGTGAATTCATCATAAACAAGCCAGAAACCAGCAAGGTACTTCCTTTTGACATGAATAATCAAACTTAAACCAAAACACACTAGAGTGCAGACAATGGCTATGCCAGCATACCTTGAAACGATCATAAGTTGGCAGGAAATTTTTGGTTGTTGTCAGAATTGTTGACAATACAGCTGGAAGCTTATCATTGAAGCCCCACAGCTTTAGTTCCAGATAGTAATTATTCACATACAAAGAAGTATCCAGCAGGGCAAAACTGGCCTGAATACAGAGAATACAGGTTACTGTCATGTATAGATATTGATTGACCATTTCTACTTTCCAGGGAAAACAACATTTGATCCACAAATTACTTAATGTTGTGGAACACTGCTAGTAGAAATTGTATATCACAACTGAATTAATAAATGTTGAGATGACGGAGTGTGTTAAGAATGGAAATAGAACAGAACAGACTAGAGAAGAGAACAGCCTAGAAAGATTTGAATAAAGAAACACAAATTTTCAAGACAAAAACTAATGGTAGATTTCATTACAACCCACTATAGCATCCGAGTCCTTGTAGTGACACACTTGGATCCAGACTATATAGGGATTCAAAATTGATCCAAGTGCAAACAGGCATTCCCAAAAACATCATTTAATATCAGCCTTCTAAACTGAACCACAAAGTAACTAGTAATTATAAGAGATGAGACATTGACCTGATATAAAATCTCATTCAGCTCATCTCTAAGAAGGTCGATATATAGTACAGTCAACAGAGAACTCTTCAAGTTATCAAATCCACCCTTTAGACTGATTCGAAAGTATATATTTGCCCGTGGAACTTTAAAAGTACGATCAAGCTTGTACCAGAACTTAAGCAAAGGTTGATCAAGTATACATCTCGGAGAAGATGTATATGTAGTATCAAGACCATCAGAACGAATGGAAAAATCAGAAGGAATAAACTCATTCTTTTCTCGGAGATGCAACGAAACATCAATCTCGGGAGAACACAGACAATTAAGAAAAACCAAACAAAGAAAGCCAGACAATTAAACACAGAGAACACAAAGATATAGCAGCACAAAATAAATGAAAATAACAAAGCTTTAATCACCTAGAACAAAGAAAATTAGTTTGACTTGAAAGCAAGAAACAATGGAAAAAAATTAAATGAAGAACATCAAACACCAAACTTGAAAACACACCACAGAGCAAACCAAGTACAATTTAACAAAAATGTGTAAACTATATCACAAAATTACAACCTCAAATCGAATCGAATCAAGCATTGATTCAATTATTCGGTACCTCGGCCACGTCCACATGCTTCCAGCAACTGGGCTCGTCTCCGTCTCAAGCAGCCTCGTCATCTTTGGATTTGGCAGTACCAGGAGAGCCGCGGAACTGCATAATTTCTCCTCCTTTGGGTTTCTCTTGGATTGAAGAAGAAACCTAAGATTCGGTGATGGCTTCCATCTTCCGGAGACGAAGCTCAGCATCCTTGGAGCCAGAGAGAACGAACTGACAGTCGAGATTGACAGATGCTAGGAACGGAGCGAGATCCCCTTTCTACATCCTTTGGTCCTTCCAATTAAAATTAATCCTTTGAGAGATGATGTATGGGTTTGAGGCACAGCTAACGTAGAGAGAGAGAGAATCGGGAAATTTAGGTTAAGATAGGAACAGGGTTTGAGAGAGAGAGAGAGAGTATTTAGGAGATGGTGGTAGAGATCGATTTGGGTAGTCTTCTTCTCGAAGATGGAAAGCAAGGAGAAGGACGACGTTCGCTCCATTAATTGTGATCGGATTTGAACAAGGACTGAGAGAAATTGATCATAAGGATTAAAGGGGATTATGTCACTGAAGGTGAAAAAGAGAGAGGGAGAGCGAGTGAGCACAGATGGGAAATGGTGAATGAGTGTTATGCCAAAAGAGACTTTGAAACAAAAATAGTCAAGCTCACCTTGTTCAGACAACACAATTAAGAAATTGTGTCATTTGAATAACACTCTATTGACTAGTCAGCTATAGGGTTTGAGCATTTGAGAGGGAAAAGACTAAAATTTGTTGGAGGGAATTCGAAAATTTCTGCTAGGGTTCAATATAGAAAATTTTCATCTTTTCAGACGACATTTAAGTGTCGTCTGAGTCTGACCATATCTTCAAAATAAAACAAGTATGGTTTCTCATTGTATTCAGACAACACATTTAATTTATGTGTCGTCTGAGTTTAGTCTGAAACACTCAGACGACAGAAAATGACTATTCTGTCGTCTGAACTCTGTTGTCTGATAGCTTTTTTGGCATAGTGAGCAACCATTGAATTCACTGTATATCTCTATTTTGATAAAGTATCATGTTTATATTAGTTGCATTTTTTTAAGTTAGATAACAAGGAGAGGTCCTTTGGTATACAAGTTATTTTATTTCAGACCATGCTCACAACTCAACAAAACGTGTGGCAAATAGTCTTGACAAGATGAAGGACAAGCATAGCAAAAAATACAAAGGGAAGCCCGACCTATTAGAAGATAAGACAAACCAAGCATGTTACTCTCTTCACACTACAAGGTCTACAAGTGGCAGTTTCCCATCATGTAGTTCATGACAATTATAGAATATATAAAGAGTAATATAATTGAATCTTGAATATTCATGATTTATACTGCTATCATGTAGTTCATGACAATTATAGAAGGCATACTGCTAGTCTAGTAGTCTACTAAAAGAGCATTCTTTATTATTTTTTACACGAGTACAACACTAATAGTGACTTGACATAAAACAAAGCTGCTTGCTTTTCATCTAAAAACAAAGCTGCAGCTGCTCTTCTTTTTTTTCCCAAACTCGCAGGTATAATCCAATGTTCCAAAAAATCAAACGAACAATCAGCAATTGTTTGATTAAACATTAAACAACCATCACTCTCATTTACTTGTAGCAAGTGATTATTATGATCCAATCAGATACAATATCTGCACAATCATGAAAAGCTGCATAAGTACATAGCAGCATCAACGCCATTCCCATCACTCATTTTCGCATTAGAAATTTGACCAATTTATAAGTCGTCAATTGAAAACACAAAGAACAAAACCAACAATGTAATAAAACCCATCACTTTTACATAGTCAGCTAAGAATATGTGGTAGCGGTATCAGCATCAGACCATCCAATGTTTTCAATTTCCATCATTTGGTACCCACTAAAATTGAGCTTTCTAAATACCTCAAGAGGTTGATTTTCCACTATCTGAACTCAAACCAATACAACACAGAAAACATAAAACCCAGTTTCATTTGCAATTGCAGATTTGCAGCAACCATCCAATCAATAAACCCAAACATTCATATACCCAGAAAAAAAAAACAAATTTCAGAAAACCCAGTCAATAAATCAGATCAAAAGCTGAAGAACTAAATCTGTCAATATGATTGAGAACTGAATAATATCAGAAAACCCAGTCAATAAATCAAATCAAAGAGACAGAGATGGAGGGTGATGATTGAGAGAGAGGACGAAGCAATATTGGAGAGAGTCAGAACCTTAGAGTCAGAACCCAAACCCAATCATACCCAACAAACCCAGATTGAAAATTTCCAAACCCTAATCAAACAAAGGCCCTATTAAAGAGGGATATAGTACCTGTAGACTAATCAATTCTCTAGCTCGACCAGAGTTGATGCGGCCTTAAGCTTCGGCGACTTCGAGCTGAGGCAGCGGAGAGAGTAAACCACCTGACTAGGTAGCGACTTCGAGCGGAGAGAGAGTGAGAGTGAGAGGCGGAGAGAGAGAGTGAGGCGAGAGCGAGAGCGAGAGAGAGTAAGACTGAGAGTGAGAGTGAGAGCGAGAGTGTATCGATTTCTGGTTTCGATAGGCTGCTGAGATGGTGAGATGGTGAGAGCGAAAGGGAGGGAGAATGACCTAATTTTTTTCAAGAAAGGGAGGGAAGTTTTTGGTTTCGATACGACCAAGGGAGGGAATTGAGCTAGATAGGGATTTGTGTTTTGGCTACAAAAATAAATATAAATTAAACTTTTTTGTTTTTTCTGATTTCTCAGACAACACATGTCCTAATAACTATTGTCTTAAAGTTATCAATTTTACCAAACTCCAATTGATTACAATGTGTTGGCTGAGTTTGAGAAGAAACGACAAATATAACAAATATGTCGTCTGACTAACTCAGACGACACCAAAATGTCGTATGTCGTCTGTTACATGTCGTCTGATTCACTTTGTGTAGTAGTGTTCATTCTTGGTCAAGCTATACATGACCAGCAATGGCTTCAATAAGCATTGAATCTTGATCTCGAATCTAAGCATAACAACTCAAGTAATTGGCTGGGTTGATGTTTATATGGAAGGAAAACACTGAAAGATGGTTAAGTTGAGATTGAAAGAGTGCCAAAAGCCCAAAAGTGACAAGGCACAAAACAAAAGAAAACCTATATATATACTTATATATTGTGGTAGTTCTTTCTTAATCCTTGTGCAAAAGTATAATTAGAGCAACTTTAGCAATGCTAGCCATTTTTGAGTTAAATTTTAGCTAAAGTAGTTAAAAAGTCATTTTAGCTAGCCACTTTAGAATTACGTTTGCATCAATGCTCTCTATTTTAGCTAGTTTTGAATTTATATTATTTTTTAAATGAATATTAAATAGTTTAAATGTATTTATAAATTAACTTAAAATGAGTGTTTTAAATTATAGAGAGCCTCATTCCGCTCTCTATATTTAGGAGCGAGATAGCTAAAAGTTATAATAGATAGCCACTTAGGAGTCTGGTGCAGCTGCTATTTATAAAAAGCTAAACATGCTCTCCAAAATAGTTAAGGAGTCACAATAGAGAGTCTGCTAAAAATGCTCTTACAAATGAGAAAAACCAAATTGGGTTATTTTTTCAATTGGGAAAGCTTAGTTCCCTCGCTTGAAATGAGTAGAAGCTCTTCTTTAATTGAACTACTAGCCCTTTAATATGTGCTCCGCACATGTCAATTGACTTTTGTTTATTTTTATTTTTTTAATTAAAAAAGTTACAGCAATTTCTCTCCTAATTTTATGGAACCTTCTCCTTTTTTCATGGGATGTATTACAACTTTTTCAAATATGATATAGTCTATTGACTATCTTATCCACATATAGAAATAATTTGTTTATTAATATTTGTATAATGTGAGGGCATATATGGTCTTCAAAAATTTAACCATTCCCTCAAAAATTGGCTTAATTATATAAGATATATCAACTGGGTCTTGTTGTTTATAATTGGGCAAGCTTCGTTGGTTGGTTTGCTGCAGAAAGAGAGGTTTAGGTACTTTCATACATTGCCAACAAAGGCTGCTGAAAAGATGGTATCAGCTTCTGGGTGAAGCAAAAGTAAAGATTCAAAAAGGGTGGAGTCGACCTCGGCTTCTGGGTACTTTCTTTTTCTTAAGAGAGGGTAAAATAGGAAATAAATTCTGATAAAAATTATAAGAGGTTTAAATAGCAAATTGGGAGGTCTAACTAGAACCACCCTTTGAGAAATGCACTTTCATTGATAATATCTTCCATGGTTGTTATCAGTTTATCACTGGTTTTTCGATTCAAATAATTATATTTTCTACAAATAATGCAAATTACATGATGCTATTTGGCCGTGTGATTTAGTTCAAATCTACAGTCAATTTGAGAAATGGATGGAGATCTAGGAAGAGTGACAACTCATAACGGAACAACATTGGAATCACATATATGAAAATGCAGTAACAACCAATATGAAACCCTTATAACTCCTTAAACTCACTGTAAGTGATTATTTCCTGTTAAAGCAGCTTACGCTATTGAAGAATTTGTACTCAATCATTTCAACTGTACCGGGACACCCTTGTCATGTACAACCACGACAAATATCAATCAACTCCCGAAAGTTTCGTGTTTTTGTATTTATTAAGGATATTCAAGCTCCTAAAGTATGGCAAAGAGTCTGCAATTCTTCGTTATGAATCGGTGAACATTGTATAATCTAAGCAGCTATGTCATAAAATAAAGGAAATACAACATAAAGAGTAATTAAAGGGGTCCTTGACCCAAAGCACCAAAATTAGCCAAACTTATCTCACTAACCCCAACAACAGATTTTTATTCCCACTAACCCAATTTAAAGTGAAATCACAATTTTGTCCTTAATCTAATTAATGAATTACAACTTGCCATGCCACTCTTCCTCTCCTCGATCTCTCTCTCACCTCAGGACGCAGACTCCTCCCTCTCACCTCACGACGCAGACTCTCTCTCTCTCTCTCTCTCCCCCCCCCAGCACGACGCCGACACTCATGCCCCGCCATGGAGGCTTCTGACCCGGAGGACGAGATCAGGAGTTTCAGAGTTGCTTCGCAGCTAGTCGTACTCGGCGGAGCTTTTCTCCGGTTGCGGCGAAGAGACTCGTCCCGGACCAGTGCTCCGGCATCAACCTCTTCGTCGTTCCCTTACTGTCCTTCCACTTGATCTGCGTTTTGGTCTGCGAAGAGACTCGTCCAAGGATTCTGGTGGTGACCTCCGACCTTGGTGGGAATCGCGGTTCTGGTGGTGACCTTCTACACATTCCCGGACTTTTCCTGGGAAATCCGCCACCAGTCTTCTCCTTTGTTGCTGTTTCGGTCATGTTTCTCCTTGGGGAATTGGAGCATGAAAAGGCTTAAATATTGTTTGGGTAAAATGGGGGAAGAAGATCCAAAATGAAAGAAAAATGAAAAGAAACAAAAAATTCTATTGGGGCAATAGACGTTTTGAATTGATGTAATCTTCTCGTTTTTTTCTTTAATCAAAGTTTTTTTTGTCTAAATTTAGGGAGATTAATTCTCATTCTGGTGACTAAAAGTTCTATTTGAGGGCAATAGACGTCTATTGGGGGGCAATAGACTATTGGGGCAATAGACCTTATTAGGGGCAAAAAAAAACTTTCCGGTGAGATTTTCAGCAAATTCCGGCGACCGGTGACCCGACTCCGGCGAAGTCTCCTATGATTTCTCTCTCTTCCATTCTCTCTCTCTCTAAGTAACAAAGGGGTGAGGGTAAAATGGTATTTAAAAAAATTAAAAAACAAAAAAAAAATCTTAATGGGGTATTAGGGAAGGCCTCCTTAGAGTGTTTTGGATAAGAGAGAATTAAAAAAACTTAATGGGGTAAGTGGGAAAAAAATTCCTAGAAATGGGGTAAATAGACAAAAACCCTAATTAAGGGACCATATCTTGTTCCTACTCATAACCCCTCTTTCCCTTTCTTGCTAGGATCCGAAGTTGCTCAGCTTCTATCACAAGTCACCGGGTGGAAGAAGCATACATTGTTCTGTCAAAGATACTGCTCTATAACACGCAGTAATATATGACGTATCACTGGGTAGCTGTCTAACAAAGGCAGTAAGATTCTCTATAGGTTTCTCTGGTCAGTATATGACTATGAGTATCTTATTCTTGGATGTTGGGCATCATCATGGTACAGATTTTGAGGATGAGTTTGAAAAGGTAGTACCTGAACATGCGACCCAAATGGCGCTAAGTTTTCACGTGAGGCTGGAACCCAAGAGTGCATGATGGGAAAACAGAATAGGGTCACTTTATCATTTCAAACTTCAATCAAATCAGTCCCTCTTTCACTTTCACAAGCAAGCGTGAAGAGAGTTTCTTCAGTCACAGGGAGACTGATGGTGATAGGCTTTTACTTTTCTTGTGTGAAGACTAAATGGTTTAGGGTTCCTGAGCCATATTTTCCGCCGCCACTTCCCACCCAACCAATGATCTTGAGTTTAAGGGGAAAATCTAAAGCTGCGAATAGAGAACTTAACCTCTTTTCATGGACGCAAGTCCAACACAATGAAGTAAAAGGCACTTAAAATCAGTGACGGCCGTGACAACCAGGAAGAGCCACTATGGTTTACCTTTCTAGCAGAAGAAGTGTAGATGTGGAACCCGAGAAGGCTAGGTCCAGAATTGAGACAGAGCCGAAAGCCCTATCCCCTGCACTCGTATAGCAATTGACATGACAACAATGCACAAAACTGGAAGTATGACCAAACAAATGGATGACAACAATGTCAACTGTATATATAACTTCGTTGTATAATTGGTTTGATATATACACAACAAATATGGTTGAACTAACATCAACCGTCTAAACAAAATATACAAAAAAGAAACATGTCAATTGTTGCTTTATAGCAACTTCCCACATTCCTCTCTATTCTGATGATTCCAAAGATGACCTACTTCCCACTCTTGTAGCTATCTCGCAGTGTGACCGTACGATTGAACACAAGCTTCTCAGGAGTCGAATCTTTGTCGACCACAAAATAGCCTGGAATTGCACATAGATACAAAGTCAGACAACATATCTAGCAATATCTCCAAATTCATGAAATGTGAGCAGAAATATGGAATCAAGCTACTCTATATCAACCCATTACTTCTATAGGTCCGCAGTCTTGAAAAATTCAGAATCTATTAGTTCATGTATACGGTATATCATAGATTTATTTCCAGTAAATGAAGGATTAATCAAAAGAAATTTTCCAAAAACATCCCGAGCAAAGTTAAAACATGGTGAAGAACAAGAAGCAGTTGTTTGAAAATAGGTGAATAGTTTATAGAGCATCTTCCCAAACTGACAATAATCAATGGCATTAGCATTTTTTTTGAGATACAAGTTTGGTATATAATTGGTAAAATGGTAGAATATAATCAATGTGATGCAAAGCCCTATGTACTCATGTCTCTAGATGCGAAGTGCCCCTATCTATCTCTATAAGACAACCAACAAGTCAATGCAGGAACATACCAAGTCTTTCGAACTGAAACTTGTCACCAACACCAACACCTTTCTCAAGCGGGGGAACAGCAAATGCATTTGGTATTACCACTTTCGATTTTCCATTCAAATCAGAAAGCCAGTCATCAAGCTCAGCAGGATTCTGGCACAGACAGATTTTTGATAAGAAAACAATTATGTGTTTGGGGGGGGGGGGGGGGGTGTCGGTTTCGTAGAAAATAAATGATGGCCAACCTCTGAATTGAATAGTCTGTCAAACAATCGGACTTCCACTTTGAGTGGATCGATCCCAGGAGAAGGTTCAGCGACCCAATGCAGCACCCGCTGTGGAATACATAAATTGATGAATTCAGCAAATGAGTAAGAAGCAACAGCGCGTAATTTTGAAGCACATTTTCAATTCCAGCACAAGAGATGGATTATAAACCTTTGGCTTTGTCTTCTTCTCCGGATCATACTCGATCCGTATCTCAAGGACAGTCTCATTATCCTCGGCTAAAACAACATCCTTTGCATCCACACACCTGATAGGACATGCGTATCTGCGACCATGAAGATAAAGATCGTTACTGGGGAGCCTACATCTGCTGCTAAAGGGTCGAGGAAAATAAAGAACCAGTAAGCCATATATACCTAAGCAGGGCAGATTTTCCAGGAGCAAGTCCGAAGTAGTCTTTTGAGTCTTTAAGGCGAAAATCGGAGCGCTCAATGTACAACACCTTGGAAAATGGAACCTGATGTGTAGGCCAGAAAACATAAGCCAATGACAATCATAAGTACCACAAACTTGAGGCAACATTTGAACCAATACAGCAGTTAAAATTGATAAAGGTGGTGACAAAAATAAAAGCCCAGGTGATATTAGCCAAAAAGTCAAAAAAAAAAAAAAATTGTGATCCTCTTTAGAACTGTGAAATCTAGCCGATAGTGTTTTTCTATTATTATATCTCTAAATCATATGGACCCAAATACTGTTGGACTAATATAAATTAAAGATATAGATTTTAACAGAAATTACAAATCTAGAATACTGATCACCAAAGTGACCAAAGTTCATATATCAGCATTGCCCTGACTCCTCAACGCATACAATTTGATCTGTGAAATCCAAGGTTACCTTGTAGGACTCCGCCTCAGAATCGGGCCACTTTCTTGCTTCACAGTCCTTTATGAGGTCATCTTTCCAGTTGGTAATGACGACCTTAAAACCGAAATGATTGGTCATTCAAAGAGAAGGAAATCATATCAAAGCCAAAGCAAAGGCAACAAGATTCACACCTTTACAGGATCAAGCACAACCATTGTGCGAGGAGCTGTTTTATTGAGCTCTTCTCTGATGTGGTACTCGAGGCGACTCAGATGAATCATACTACAATCACTGCAGCAGAAGAGATCAAAAGCTTATAAATGGCCGGTTATGAGCACTGTAAATCTTATTGTCTTTAGAAGAGGCTCAATATAGTGATATACAGTATAAATAAGCAAAAACATATTCAAACCTTCTGGTGATTCCAATTCCTCTAACAAACGTATTAATGGCACTCGACGTCACACCCCTACGTCGTAAACCAGCCAGCGTCATAAGGCGTGGATCATCCCAACCATCAACCCAATTTTCAGTCACTAGTCGATTTAACTGCCACATATATAGTAGTTGTTAATTGTGGAGAAAACTCATACATGGTATTGAAAATTAAATTTGTCAACAACATAAGTACGTCCAATAGTTGACTCACCTTACGCTTCGACATAACAGTGTTACTGACATTCAGTCTTGAATATTCCCAAACATGTGGTTGATATAGGCCCAGAGAATGCAATAACCAGTAGTATGAAGCACGGCGTGTCTCAAATTCTAAAGTGCACAGCTGCCATATTCATAGACAAGATGAATAAAGAAATCAACCCACTTTTACAAGTTACAAGAAACACTGCTAAGTTGAAAAAAAAAACAAAAAAAAACGTAGTTGCACAAAGGACTAGTGTTGGTATAAGAATTTTCAACTAGTGATATGTAAGTACACCATTCTGGGTAACATTATAAACAAGAAACATGATGCTTCCAGGCTCGTTCTGGAAAGACAAGTTGCTCTGATAAATTTAAGGATGACTAATTATTCCACTAAAGTACATCCCAAAAGAATACCAATTGAAGGTGGAAGACATACCGAATGGGTGATATTCTCAAGAGAATCCACAATGCAGTGAGCATAATCGTAACTGGGATAGATACACCAGCTGTCTCCAGCATGTGGATGAGGAGTAAACTGCAAAAAAAAAAAAATAAATAAATAAATAAATCACCAGCTTGAGAGAAGCCATAAGCCTGGGTAACCAAAAAGAACATTTGAGGTAGAAACTTACCTTGATAGTTGATACGATATGCAATAAGGTCATACATGTTAAAATTATCGCTCTGCATGTCTTGTTTCATTCTTAGAGTTGCCTTCCCTTCTTCAATCAGGCCTCGCCTCATATCCTCAAAAAGTTTCAGCGACTCTTTAATTGGCCTGTCCCTCCAAGGGCTGTTCATTTTTTTCTCCCTGTACTCCTTTATCTCATCCCCCGTCTAAAACTAATAATCAAAAGTAAGCATCCTTCTCAAACCAATGCAGATTAATTAATACCACCAAAGTCATTAAATCAAAGTAGAAGTGATAATCATTCCATCCCTCTAGTTGGAGAGATTAGCCAGCTAGATATAAGAAATGTAGGGTCGGATAATGGAACTACATTCTACAGAGGACTTGTCCGCGTAAGTTCTCAATACTAAGCATGGAAAGCAATTTTGCAAAGTATTCGAGATATTATAAAACAAAACCTGATGATCAACGTAAGCATGACCCCTTCGTATGAGCTCCACTGCTAATTCATACAGATCTTGAAAGTAATCACTAGTGTAAGTGATCTGCATAAAATTAGATGTCAGCCATCACAATGAAGTAAGGTAAAAGAAGAAAACATCTGCCCACCAACTCTTTTACCTTGTAGGGCTCCCAACCCATCCAATTGACAATCTCTTGAATATGATCAATATATTCTTTCTTTTCAGCTTCCGGATTTGTGTCATCAAACCTATGGCAAGAGAAACAAAAAATCAGATTAAAATTCCTTCTGTCTTCATATTAAACAACATAAAATTTTGAAAGATTATAAAATTCTGCAATGGTCATTTTTCAATGCATGATAATTTTATTGCCGTAACAGTTAGATTAACTTCGCTGTATCATATTAGATACAAAAAGAATAATCAGGAAAAAATTTCTTAGTTTCAGATATTGCAAACAAGTTTAGGTAAGACCTTCAGCAATATGGAAATACAAATACTATGTCATATACCATCTGATACAGTTGAAATTTTGATATTTCCAAAAGCGTCTCATCTCCCAAATTTGGCTCATAAAGATTGGAAGCTTGAGGAGTCAATAAAACAGTGTATAGTTCAGCTATTATTTCAGGAACATTGACCCTCTAAGGAATAGCTTCACAGACATACACATCAAACCAAAATGCATATACCATCCAAGCACACCACTCAACAAAAAGTAACATGAATCCAGAGATGAATGAATACTTCTATGCGTTTTACAGCAAAAAGCAACCCTAGAAAGAAACATCATATGAAAAACGCCAACCACACTTTTCATTCTATGTCTCAAAACTATGCACCTTCATCTGACCCGCCATGCCAAATCTAATTAAATTCAAGAAATCAGGCAAAAAAAATTCTACCTAAATAATATTGCTGTGCTCACAAGAACATAGTACGCAACCAAGATAATATTAGCTAGATGGAAAAGGTACAAAAACAAGGATTCTGACAACAGATTCTACCATCAGCTTCCACATTTAGCTCGCATCCACATTTGGCTCGCAAAGATGGGAAGCTTGGGAGGAAAAACAAGACCAAAATGCTAAACAAACCACTATACAGTTCACTTTGATTCCAAGATCATTGTCCTCTAGTCAGAATAAATACCTAGCGCAGATATATCCAACCAACATGCAAAATTAGAACACACTTTTGAAAAGAAACCTTCTCTACCAAACAAATTTTAATATGTTGTCTTTACTTCATTAAACTATTCAGAAGCACAAGATACACTACTCCTTTAAAGTGAAATCTATATAGAGATTTATCTTTAATCTCAGTCTTTAAACAACAACAGCTTGTCAAATGATAGGTTTGCATGTTTTTTCTTTTTCCTCTTCTTACTAGAAAATGATATATAATACATATTAAAAAGCTGGCAAAGTGACAAGGAATGACTCTCACCTCAGATAGCAGCCACCACCTCTCTCTTTTGCCAGTCCAAAGTCAATAAACATTGCCTGATGAACAGATATGGTTATGAGTTAGAACTTGAAGAACCACAGAATATAACCTAGAAACCATTTATATCCTTACCTTGGCATGGCCTATGTGTAGATATCCATTCGGTTCAGGAGGAAAGCGAGTTAAAACTCTTCCGCCAGTCACACTTAAGTGTTTTTCAAGGAGTTCCTTTGAGTTACAACATCTCAGAATAGAACCATCACTAAAGAAAACTGAAGTATGAACCTGAAAATATACAGTAGAATAGCAAATTCTCTGAATCAAACGATCTCCAAGTATGATTTGGAACGTAAATTAAACAATGGCTGGTTGGTGAGAAACCAAAGGCAACACCAATATGCAAACGTACAGTCACTATTTTTGAAATTACATGGAGTAATTTTTTTCTTTAGTTTTCAAATCTTAGAGGTAAAAAGATCGCCTGGCAAGGGAAGTAAATGGCGGATGATTGTTGGAGTCTCAAATCTAAGTTAGTTGCCCATTCGTCTGTAAGGACCCATCATAGTACGCTGTAGCGGCGCAATTGGCACACTCAAATATGCATAAGTACGATACTGGTACCCAGTTACTAGCTGTAACGCAGAGGTAGATTGAGTGGCAGTGGGTCGTAGACGAAGTAGCATAGCTGCATGCGATATTGCACCACCCCAAGAGGATATAAGGAGATTGGTGTGCATTACCAATGTCCGGACTACCATAGTAGTCGTTTCCGCAAGACCATTTAGGTGTGTACATAGGAATATGATGTCCAACATCAGACCCATTGCAATAACTATTGAAAGTTTTCAATGTAAACTTTCTAGCATTGTCAAGTCCAATTGACTGAAGAGGATGATCTGGGGAGTAAGCCCGTTGTAATATGATATGTGCTAGGAGCGTAGCATAAGCAACATGTGTCCAAGGCTGCTCTATTTGCTTCCAAAGCTTGAGCTTACTCAACAGTTCGCCCGTCCTGGCTAGGCTCGAGAATCGTATGCAGGATTCCATCAGCCTTAAGATGCTGGCGGACATCATGAACCCACTTGTGATATCCAGAGCCAGTTGTTCCCAATGGAGCGAAGTCCAGTTTGTTACTCATCTTGAAAGAGAACAAGAAAAATGGTTAGTTTCGGAGCGAAAAAGGCTACCATGAAAACATATAAAATTTCTGCGCGTAATTGCTCCCAAGAAATTAGGGATTTCAGAGCGTAGTCGCTTCCAAGAAATCCGATTCCAAGAGGTATTGGATTAGATCGAAATAATGATGTGTTTGTGGTCGATCATAACTTCTCAACAAACTCTAAGTTTGGAGGACTCTACAAGCTCCAAGCTTGGAGTGAGCACGAACCCCCACAGTTCGGCTTTTGGTCTCCCCTATGAAGAAGAAAGGGGGGTAGAAGAAGGGAGTTTGCAAGTCCCCGAGAAAAAGAAGACAAATTGAATAAAAACTAAAAAAAACGGGAACTTTTAGTAAAAAATACCTCGAAATAAGTCGCCGGAGGTGGGCCAGGCGCATCAGTGGGCATGGTCGGGTCTGTGGGCAAGGTGGGCTGCTCCTTTTTTTCTTTTCTTCTGCAATGGGCCGCATCTTCTTTGGGCCGGTTCGTTTCCTTTTTTTTTTTTTTTTTTCTCTTTTTTCTGTTGATGTGAGCCGCGGGTCTCCTTCTCTCTTGGGCTGGGCAAACTGGAGCAAAGGAATTTAGGCTGGAACAAAAGGACAGGTGGCGGTTCAAGGGTGCAGCTGTTCTGGTGGCCGGCTCGGGAACTTTAAGGCCGGTTCCGGGAAATATTTTTCCGGTTCTTGGAATCTGGAGTGAAGACCCTGACGGTGACGAAATATGACCGTAGGAGGCGGACTGCAAGGGTGCGAACTGTGCAGGAGACCTTTTGCTTCTTCTGGGGGCTGGTTGGTTATTTTTCCGACCGGTTCTAGGGGTGGCACCGCTGGTTCTGGACTCCTGGGATTGAGGGCTTCAATATATGCGATGGTGGTTTAGGGTTTGAAGGCTACGATTTTAGGGTTTGAAGGCTACGATTTTAGGGTTTCAGGGCTTCGTGTTTTAGGAAAACTGAAATTATGAGAGAATTGAGTCGTGCTTTCATTGATAATAAGGGTCTCTTATATAGAGGATTACAAGCATAGAGATAGAGTTGTACATAGAAACAGAATCGTACATTGATTGGATATCTATTAAAATTCTCAGAGATTATCTCTAATACAAACCCTATTACAACTAGAGCAAATAACCTAGAGTTTGGGCCAGACACATATTCTGGATTTTCTTGAACAATATCAAAATTTTCTAATATTTCAGGATATTTCCGACAATTCTTGATTTTTCGGGAAAAATCATTGAATATTACAATATAATAGGGGGGCGGATCCGTGACCACCTAAATTATAGTCCGAATTATACCCCAAATTTTGTCCATTAAATCTAATAACAATTAACGATTGAGATGAGTCCTAAAAAATAAATCATTATCTTTTTTTTATAGAATTAATTTATCAAATCCATTTAGTAAAGATATAATAAAGTTAAATTAAAACTACTATGATTTGGAATATAATTAACAGATTAATTTTTTTCCTATTGAAACTCATCTACTGCTGGGAAAAGAAAAGAAAATTTTAATCACTGCAAGTAGCCTAGTTGGGTGTGCTCCCCAACCTAGGTTCGAACCTCGAAGCTGTCAAAGTGGCCAGACACTGTGCTGCAATGCACAGTTGGAGCATTTCACATGCGCTGAAGGGGTTTATCTTGGGCCTAGGAAGCCTTTGAGTTCCCCTTGACAAAGTCAAAAAAAAAAAAAAAATTGATCTAGATGAAGTCTTTGACGGAGCACAATAAAAATTATTGAGTTTCAATCTCTTCTCTACCTCTTTCTCACTGGTTTCTTCATCAAGATGACAGAGCACAATCAAGATTCATCATACTCTCAGTGCATACCAATTCAATTGATCTTGACTATCATTCGTATAAACATTTGTTGTTGAATTTTTTTTTTTTTTTTTGTGGCAAAGGCTCATTGCTTAACCTGATAAAATGTTTCATGATTTTCATTCACAAGGAAGCAATCAATTGTTATGAACTTCCACCATTAGAGGCCCATAGTCTCCTAGCAATATATGGGAAGCAACAAAAGTATGACTACGTGGAATAATAGTTGTCCGTAAGAGGCCCATATGCTTCATTGATAAAGAGCTGAACTCCTTGTGGAGAAGACGAAGATAACGAAGGAGATGAAATTTAGGTCAGGCCCATATGTTGATTAAATTCCTGATTTTGGTAATTATTGATATTCCAAAACGGGATAGTTATGAAAGATATTTAATTAAGAAGAATTAAACAAGGAGAGAGAGAAAGAAAAATAACTATGCATTAATTATTTGAATTGATATAATATATTTCCCCCGTTATTCAAAAAGAACTAATAAATTGTTTTTAATCTCAATTGTTTATTGTTATTAGATTTAATGGACAAGATTTGGAGTATAATCCTTATTATAATTTAGGTGGCCACAGATCTGCCCCCCCCCCCCCCCTATTATATTGTAATATTTAGTGACTTTTCCCAAAACATCAAGAATTGTCGGAAATATTAGAAAATTTTGATATATCGTTAAATTAACTTGAAATTCGAAGATAATATCGCCGCCCTTAAAAAATTAAAATTGCAGTGATAACTTCAACTATTTAGTCCTTGCATGTTGGTATTAAGACTATGGGCGTAGTTGCATTTGAAGCATTTATGCTATCACTTTAATGTTGTTAAACCATATTTTTCTTTTGGCCCTAAAAACATCATACACATTTTTCTATTTATGTAAAAAAAAAAAAAAAAAAATCATGAAGAAGTTTTCATTGAAGATTTCATTAAACTTGTGATATTTCAATCAATCATAACTTGTGGTACATTTACATTCTCGTGTACATATCTCATAACGGGTAGGATAAGGCTTCAGATACCTAGAAAATTGGGGATTTAGAGACAAGTGGAACTCTCTGATTCTTTCGGCTATCATAATCTTGATATCTTGTACCGTGAATGCATTCAAATCAGAATGACCAGATTTCTCTATCTTCTTTGGTTCCTCGTCCTACACTACCTTTTTGTCTTTTTCATTAATAAGGAAAGCACACTTTGCCACTAGGTGGCAAGACCCGCCACGCATTTCACCTTGAAATCCGAGGTGGCCTTGTGGGGACTCACATCAGGAATAATTCTACTGAAAATTCGGCTGACTCTCCAAAAAATGGACTATCCAAAACCTATAAAGACATTCTAACACTTCTCAATAATCCAAACTGTCACACCCCGAATTTCAAATAAAGAAATTCGAATCCGAACGCAATAACTTAACAAGCACAAGAACACATATAGAAAATTTTTCATTTAAACTAAGCAACAACAAACCAAGCTCACAAACATTAATACGGACTCGTTCTTTAGAGTCACATATTATATTACAAAAGAGTTCACAAATTAAACTGAATAACAATTCAATGAGTAAACACACCTACCACACTCACTATATAGCGGAAGAGTAAAACCAAATGTACTTCTACATCCAAGCTACGACAGCAACAACACCTCAGCTTCAACGATAGTTATTCGTTACCCTAACCTGCACAATAACCCCTAGATCATGGAATAGTGCACGAGGTTGAAACAACAAATCCGGTAAGCTTTTGCAAGCTCGTGTGAGTAAACCCAAATAACCACAAAACACCTTTCCGACTCAAGGACAACAAGTCAACTCAATGATTTCTCAACTCACTACGAATCTCAACTACAACTGCACTCACAAATAAACTAAATAAAACCAGTCATCCCTGCAGAGAAAATTAGTTCAGGAGATCACCAAAAAGCACACAATCCAAAACCATAGTAATCCCTGCATATAGTTTAGTTCAGGAGATTACATTAAAATCAACCAATAGAATGAAAATGAAAAATAAATAAGGAAGTCAAACAACTCAGGCGAATAACGAGGAAAACCTTTCAACTCAAGGTAAAGAAACACATACCATGATTCCTTAAAAACTCAATATTCTTTCCCCAAAAGAAACAACACAAGTCACACCGTGACAAAATCATAGGAAATGTTAACCTAACAAATCAATATGAAACTCCGGTCCAACCTGGACAAAAGAACTCAAAGAAGCAACTCACACAATGTACCCTTCCAAATCTCAACACCTTTTCCCAAAAGGACAATACAACAAGTCACCCCGTGACAAAATCATATAAAATGTTAACCTACCAAATAAAATATGATTCTTTGGTCCAAACTGGACAAAATGTGTACCCAGGAGTCATAAGTAACCTACTTAGATCCATGAGATACGATGGCCGACAGACTAGAGCTCTAACTGAATCGTAGCCCGTCACCCGGCCAAGGTTATGGCATCCTATATAATTGCCTAAGGTCACAACCTGCAACCCCTGATCCTTAGGCCAACCTAACCCTTAGATCAAAACATTTAAAAGCAGTCACTCGAGACCAAAATGTTACTCAACTCAAAAGGAGAAATCACAACCTGTGACTCCCAAATCCTCAGACCCCCGGTGGTCAGATCAAAACATTTAAAATGGTCCCCCGAACCTGAAAATGATACACAACTCTCAAAAGGAGAAATCACAACCTGTGACTCCCAAAACCCCAAATACTTTTCAAAACAATAGAAAATCTCGTTTCTCACAATAATTGTTTTCCCGAAAAGTCATATTGCAATACAATAATGAACTCACTCGAACATATTGCTTGTATCACAACAAAACCACCAAAACATATATATTTCAAGTAAATATATATATACGTAGTCATTCACTCAGGAATGCCACTACTACCAACTTTAGTTTGCAGTTAAATAAATAACTCCCAAAACGATAAGGTAACTCGATTCGTAAAAGAACATTGTAAGATTACTCACCTCAAAATCTTGCTGCGTCTTCTATACAGAACCGAGATAACACAATCACAAAATATCCGTCCAAGACAACTTCCTCAGGTACATAATCACATACAGTCCCAACTCAGTACACGAAACACAAAGCAATTAAAGTTCGAACCCTCGTTTGAACTAAAACCCTGAAAGTAAAGCCAATCGAGGCAGAACTTCATCAGAGACCAACCAAAGTCTCCGGAATACTTCTACAATCGATATGACAAAACTACAAGTCGATCGAACTGCTGGATCCTTATGGATCGAAAACTGAAATAATCGAAACAGGTAAAAACCCTAACATGTCCATACGATCTCCGAAAATTACGTATTATATATCAAAATGTTCGTATCGATGAGTAGATGACATATAAAACCAGAAACTTCCCCTGACAAGGCCGGAAACGCCGCCAAGCGCCGCCACAGGCTGCGGCGCACTGCCACCTGCCAAACTCAAAATCACAACAATCCAACCATCCAAAATGGAGTTTATACAATGAGGAACAAGTTTCATACCTATAGCTAAGACTGATTCGGCCTACATCACGCTCGAACAAGCTTGAGAAATCTACACCGTTGAACTTCAAGTCGTGATTCTGGCCACCACACTTCGAATCGTGCTTCAAGGTTGCCATGGTTGTGATCTAGAGGAGGAGAGTGTCCCAAAGTGACCGGTTTGGAGCTCATCCTCTGCCAGAATCGGAAAATCCGACCGGGTCCGACGGTGTCGAACTACCACCCTCCGATCTGCAATTTCCGGCTTGAATTGGCGACAACCAGGCCGGTAGGAACAACAGCGATGACAATCTGAGTCGGTCTGCAGTGGTGGCTTCGCAGGAAAACGTTGGACGGTGCCGGAAAAGTCGAGTCAGGTCGGCCGGTTTTTGGCGAACCCTAGGGTTTCTGAGGAGAGAGAACGAAGCGTTTTGGGGTTTCCAAAAATGGAAATCCGGAATTTCTGAAAATATTTTCCCAATTTTTCTATTTAACGAAAATGGAAACTTTTTCCGATGGCGATAACTTCTTCATACGAACTCCGATTTTCGTGTTCCGCATGTTCACAAACTCGTATCGATGGCTCTACAATTTCCGTGAAGGAAGTTTTCACAGAATCGTAAAGTATAAAAAGTCAACCCTTGAATCGAAGCATTTCGAGCAAATGATTGTCCGAAATTCTTCCACTTCACTAACAACTCGAGAATTCATACAAAATGACACTTTATTAATTCAAGGAATTTCCACAAAAATAATGAATTTTCGAGGTATTACAAAAACCATCCTCATTTCATGGAGCCTACATGCACCCGACAATTCACTACCAACTCCACAACAACTACAATAAGTTTGAATCTACTCAAAATACAAAGTTATACCAATGTTGGTAATTAGAGCAATCTAATAGTTTCACAAGATAAACAAGATATGACGGAAGGATAGATAAATCCTACAATGCGGAAGCAGTGACAACTATGCCTCGACTTCAGGTACGCCCGACCTTAACTAGTCTAATCTACAAACTAGGCATTTGAAACCAAAGAGCCCAGGAAAAAGTATTTGAAAAAAAATAATAATAATAACACATTAGCGTGAGTGGACAAAAATAAATGTTAGCATTAACTGAAACTAAAAGAAACTTTAATACTTTCCCACTTTTATCTTTTAAAACAAAGAAGCATGCAAATGTTTATAAAACCTTTCTTAAATAAAACTGGTCAGCCCCGCTGGTTAATTAGAAAGGTAGAATGTGGGAAAGGAATGGTCACCATACAATAAAGAGAGCCTCCCAAGCTAAAGGCTCGACTACTACCCACAAGGTATAGGGTAGAATATAAGGGTGAATAAGCTAGCTATTGCAACTGATTCATTGTGAGTGCACTTTCGTTTTAAAATATATGCATGCAATTCTTTCTTATTAATCGTTTTATCACTTTGAGTATATGATTTGGTTTCGAAAATGAATTGTGAATTGTTACTTGGCTTTGTTTCTATTATGATTTTCAGAATTTGCTTTCGATATTAAATGATGTTGAGCTTTCCGAGGAATTTCAGACATGTGAGTTTTGATTTAAATTATGGATTTTCAATGAGCTAACTAGCAGTAAAATTACAACCCAAGTATGGTGATAAGAAAATCCAAAATTGATAATAAATATTCCCCAGAAATCTCGCATGAAACCAAAATCGTAAAGGAAGGATAAACATGAGTATGATTCTCAACCGTACTTGGAAAATTGCTGAAAGATATCGAAACCAAATAATCACAATTAACCAATGCGATTTCACAATTCATAAAGGAAATCATAAATTCCACCAAAAATCTCATTTTTGGAAAGTTCATAAAACAATGAAAATCAATTTCAATTCCTGAAAAATCTCACACAAATAAATTATCACAATTTAAGCACAAGTACGTTTCCCAACCGCACTCGAAAAATATTAATCAAGATCATTCTGAGTAAGGCATAGCAATGAATGCGATTAATAAACTTAATAGATTTCTCAATTTGATAGATATAATCATGCGAGATTAACGAAAATCCACAATTTAAATCAAAAACTCACGTTTCTGAAATTCCTTGGAAAGCTCAGCATCATTTAAAATCGAAAGAAAATTCAATTCTGAAAATCATAATAGAAACCAATCCAAGTAACAATTCACAATTCATTTCCGAAACCAAATCATATGCCCAAAGTGATAAAACGATTGATAAGAAAGAAATGCATGCATATATTTTAAAACGAGAGTCCACTCATAATGAATTGGTTGCAATAGCCGTCAAGCCGAGACTTCCCAAGTCAACGGCTTGATCATTCTTCCATCCAACCCATTTTTCGATTTTGATCCTTTGACAAAATTAGGGTTTGCCTATAACTGGATTAACATGGTGATGAGATGTGTGACTTCTGTTAGTTATGCAATCTTGGTCAATGGGGAAGCTACTGCAAAAATACACCCTACCAGGGGAATCCACTCTCTCCCTATCTATTTATCTTATGTGCTGAAGGTTTATCTGCCTTAATTTCTCAGGCAGTACAGTTTGGTCCCATTCAAGGGCTGAAAATGGGTCCACAAGCGCCAGTGTTACATCATCTCTTCTTTGCGGATGATAGCCTTCTTTTTGGTGCAGCTACTTTGGAGGAATGTAGGACCTTCAAAGGAATTCTTGATACTTATGAACAAGCCTCTGGACAAAAGGTAAATTTTAGTAAAAGCAGTGTTGTGTTCAGCACTAATGTGCAGCCTCATCTCAAGGAAGTTCTAGCTGCGGTGTTGAATGTCACATGTGTTGATGAACATGATCAGTATCTTGGTCTACCTTTACGAGTAGGAAAATCCAAGACAGCTAGGTTTCAGTACTTGAAAGAAAAAGTCTCCAAAAAGCTCGTGCATTGGAAGTCAAAATTTCTGAGTAGTGCGGGTAAGGAAATTCTCATTAAAGTCGTTGCTCAGGTAATGCCAACCTATGCTATGAATTGTTATCTTCTCCCAAAAAGCTTGTGTGATGACATCCATAAACTCTGTGCTTCCTTCTTTTGGGGTGACATGGAGGGCAAGCGAAAAATCCATTGGAGAAGCTGGGAAAAACTTTGCTTAACTAAGCATGAAGGTGGCTTGGGATTCAAGAACATTTATGCCTACAATCTTGCCATGTTAGCCAAGCAAGGGTGGAGGCTCATCACCAGACCTAACTCGCTTATAGCTCAAGTGCTCAAGGCTCGGTACTTTCCCCATTGCTCCTTTTGGGATGCCAATTTAGGTGATGCACCGTCTTATTCCTGGAGAAGTATTTTGGAAAGTAGATCATTACTCAAAGCTGGTACTTCGTGGAGAGTTGGGGATGGAACTCAAATTAGTATTTAGCATGATAATTGGGTACCAAATTGTCCTCAATATCTACTTCAGAAACCGGTGCACACTCTCCTTGAGACAGTAGCAGACCTCATTGATCCTACATCTAGAACCTGGATTTCCACCTTGGTTCATACTTTATTTAGCCCTCAGGTGGTTGCCAGTATTTTGTGCATTCCATTGCGACATCATCCTATTCCTGATAAAAGATGTTGGACCCCTGAAAAGAGAGGGTTATTTACGGTGAAAAGTGCCTACTGGATCGCTAGGCAGCAGGTGCTCGAAAATACGTTAGCTTCATCCTCGACGGGTGATCCTTTTCTGATGCTATGGAAATGTATTTGGAAGGCCAAGATACCAGGGAAAGTTCAAATATGTTGCTGGAGGGCGGTTAATAACTTGCTACCTACAAGGGAACAACTTTCGAAGAGAGGTTATGATGGAGAAATGGGATGCTTACTCTGCAATTACAGAATGGAGAGCTCAGATCATCTGTTTTGCAAATGTCCTACTGCTACATCATTACTTTCAGGTACCCCGTTCTTGTTACAGTCCTCTATTCTACCCAACTTGGACTTTAAGGAATGGATGTTAGAACGAGCTCTTACTTTGAAGCCACAAATTTTTGAGAAGCTTCTTATGATTATCTGGGGTTTATGGAAGAATAGAAATAACAAGTTGTGGGAAGATAATGCTCAGTCTCCGAATGATATTATGCCAGGGTGTTTATCATGGTTGAATGAGTTCCAACAAGCTCGCAAGATGCCTACTGCAAGGACCCAAGCTGGGGTTCATCGATGGAAACCTGCAAAGATCCTCAAGCTTAATGTGGATGGTGCGTTTGCATCTCAGTTTTCACATGGAGGCACAGGCAGCGTTCTAAGAAGTTCCACTGGCAGCTTTGTTGCTGCCTTCATGAAGCCCGTGCACCATGTATGACTAAACAGGTGAAACTTCTAGCCATTCAAGAAGGCCTACTTTTTCTGAAGCAATTTCGTGTCCAGCAGGCAGTCATTGAAACTGACTGTCTCTTGGCAGTTCAAGACTTGGCTCGGACTGATGTGAATCTGTCGGAACTCAGTAATCTAGTTCAGGACATACAACAAGCACTAGAAGATATGCAGGGTGTCCAAATCAGTTTTGCGTCCCGGTCTTGCAACAAAGTGGCGCACAGACTAGCAAGTCTAGCTTTTGACGATGGCCAGAGGGAGATTTGGCATGGAAATACTCCCAGTTGTATTCTTGACTTGATTACAAAGGATTGTAACCCAATTCAATAATTCCTTCAATGAAAGTTAGTCTCTTTGATTCAAAAAAAAAAAAAAAGTAACCACGCTCGGTCATTTGATATAAAATTAAAGTCCGATCAACAACATACTAATAACAATTATTTCTTTAAATATTTAAAACCTTTAGAGTTAACCCATTGTGGAGCCTTGCCTATCACTTCAATTTGACAATCATGACAAGTTCCAATTAATTATCCATATCGATTGCCTTTCAACAATGGTTACTACCCAATTCCTTCAAGTCTGTAGCCTTTTGATTTTTTAGGGTAACCAATAAAATAGCAGCTTACAGTTTTGGGATCTAACTTGTTAATGTTTGGATTGTATATCCTAGATTCTGTAGGGCACCTTCATACATGGTAGTAATGTTTGCTAGGTGTCCTGCTGCAAATATAGTTTGCAATTCTTAATGCCTCAACCCACAAGAAATTAGGTAAACATGTTGTGCACATCATGCTTCTAACCATATTCAAAAGAGTCTTATTCTTTCTCTCAGACATACCATACTGCTAAGGATTATATAGTGTGGTATATTGAGCTTGAATGCCTTGTTCATGTAAATACAAAGAAAATTGACCCTTTTGTTGTCCACTCTCTGTGCATTTTCTATAAAATTCACTACCCCTGTCTGATCTAACAGTTTTGATTTTCTTTTCTAGTTGTTTTTCTACTTCAGCCTTAAAGATTTGAAAAGCTTTAAGTGCTTCAGATTTTTCTGAAAGTAGATAAACATAACAATATTTAGAAAAGTCATCAATGAAACTGATGAAGTATACATTACCACAGATGGTTTGATTTCTAAATGGACCACAGATGTCAGTGTGTATGAGTTCTAAAAGAGTTTGGCTTCTGTGTGCAGGCTTTTTCTTTATGTTTGTTATTTTTCCCTTTAAACATTCAACACAATTTTCTAAATCAGAAAAGTCAATTTCATTCAAGATATTGTTTTTCACCAGAATTTTCAATCTTTCTTTTGAAATGTGGCCGAGTCTTCTATGCCCTAAATATTCAGACTTGTCATTACTTTTAGTTCTTTTAACACTAGTTAAAGTGTTGCTCAATGTGTTATTATTTTCAACAAGTGAATTTTCTTGTTGACTTTGTGAACAATTTATTTGCAGATAATCATTAACACCAGAACCAATTTGAACTGAATCCTTAGAAATAATAATTCCACTATTATCAATAAGAAGTCTATAACCAGATTTGACTAAAAGAGAAACAAAAACCAAATTCCTTCTCATGGAAGGTACATAAAAAAAATTTATCCAAAACTAATAACTTTCCTAAACCAAGATCTAATTTTAAGGTTTCAGTAACTTTGACTGCCACTCTCATGTCATTACCTACACACAAGTTCACTTCATCACTTCTTAGGACTCTCTTCCTTATGAATCTCTACAAAGAATTTGTGATATGTAAGGGACTTCTTAATCAAGCCACCAAGTTTTTGGTTAACATTAACTAAGTTTATTTCTAAATGAAATACTGAATTAGAAAACTTACCCTTCTTAATCAACCAGTTCTTAAAACCAGTTGAGTCTTTCTTCATGTGCCCTACTTTCTTACAAAAGTAGCAGTTAAACCTGAATGGCTTATTGCCCTTAGCTGCTGCAGAGGTAGACCATTTGGTGATGGTTTTGGTAGGGTTCAGCTTATTCTGGTTCTAGTTTTTCTTCTTAGGGTTCTCCACAAGGTTCATAGAGGTGGTTAGCTCTCTCCCTTTCTTAATCATGTCTTCTTCATCAGCACAGATGGCTATTAACTCCTTAAGGTTCCATTTATTTTTCTGAGCATTGTAGCTAGTCTTGAGTTAGCTAAAGCTATTAGCAAAGAATGCAGTGCACCATGCACTACATAATCATTAGTGACCCCCATCTAGAGATCTCTGAGCTGAGCATTAATCTCTATGAGCATTGTAGAATACTCATCTGTTTACACCACACCATGATATGGGAGACCAATCCCCAACACCACTTCCACCATCATCAATAGTCACTTCTCTCTCTCTCTCTCTCTCTCTCTCTCTCTCTCTCTCTCTCTCTCTCTCTCTCTCTCTCTCTCTCTCTCTCTCTAATTACTTGATGTATTATATTATGTTGAAGTTTGTTTATCTAGTTATGAGTGAGTAGTGAACTTGTTGTGCTAGAGTTGAAAGCCCTAGCCAATCTTGCAAGACATTGGTGTGAATACTATGTTTGATGCAAGTTTCCTTTATCACATGCACATGGTAAATTAAAAGTTGAATGCATTTACTTACACCTAATCCATTTGAGTCAATGTGTTTGCCATGACATAAAATTTTTGCTAAGAGATTGATTACCTATAGGCAAAAGGGAGCATGAAAGCACATCATGTCTGCATGTGAGGGTAATAAGCTAAAATCACCTAGAACTAGGATTGGTTTGCCTGCTTGGTATCTAAAATGTAATCTTTATGCATCTAGGAACAATGAATTGTGACTTAACCGGTAATATGATTTATTATTAGGTAGTTAATTCTAAACTTACCCAGTTGGAATTGATAAAATCAAAGGAGTTTAGGTCTTAGTAATCTTACCCGAATGCTAAGAGGGCAATTGGGTACGTATTTGAGATTGCATCACTTGTAATTTGAACATCAGTGCATGCAAGGGAGGCCATGGTGGATAACCTAAGCTCTCTAACTTCCATTTATTTCATAACTACTTGTTTAACTTAGCTTAGTTTACATTACTTGTTCCAGTTGTTTCAATTTGAATCACATCAATTTCCAACATCAAAATCAATCCACCACACACCATCTTGCACATACTCACCATAAACTTTGGTTCACATGGTGATGTGTACACACAATCACACATTATTCTAGTATTTTCTAGGTTTTTCCCTAGCTAGGAAATGATTTGTCAATCCTCGTGGGTTTGACATCCTTACTTAATCCCATATTCTAGAACTTTTACCTCTTGCACTTGAGGGTGGTTTTAATGCTAACAGTTAGAATACTTAGGAATAGCGGAGACTCCTGTTATTATTCAGAACGTTCTCTCCACTGTAATATGAGGTTTGGACACTATATCCACCACATTGTCTCCTGCAGTTTTATTAATGAAGGCTTGAGGATAGCCATACCGGCCATTACTTTCAAAATTATTTGAGTCAGGTGTCAAATAAGATGCCTGCCTCTCATGCTCCAAAATCGAAAGTGAACGAATACAAGTTTCTAAAGGCCTGATCTTACAAAAAAAAAAAAAAAAAAGTTTGATAACACAACATTTAACGGGCTCGTTTCAACTTGTATTTTATCGATGGCCTCAAAATCGATTTTTGATTTCGAGAAACTTTCCAATACATCATTTGAGCTTCCAATAATTATAAGTTCTCCGATTGATCGATTAACTTCTGAAGCTTGAATCAAAGTTTTCAAGTCCCTCTACGATTTTTCACTTTCGCTTTTGCAAATTTTGGAGACGTCACAATTAGTACTCTCTTGTTCTCGGGGTTCACCCGTGATTTGCTAGCATGGGTAGTTATTTACCTATGGAAGTAAGGAATTCCTAGCTTACCTATAACTAAACTGCATTCTACTATATCATAGGAAAAGTACAATGCATCATTTCTAAGAAAAAAATATATTTGCATGGACCATTAATTTGTTAACCAGAAACAGGAAAAGCTCCTTAATTTCAAGGTAGTAATTCTCCTGGGTAGACTTGGAAATGGCTTTTGGCTACTCTGCATCCACACTCCGAATTTTAGTACATACTAGTTGTGGTTCTTTTATAATATATAATTGTAAGTCTGTCACTATCTATGATTGCTTTCAAAGCAATTGTGTGTACAGTAAATAAAAGCAATTAATTAACTGGATGTAGAACGTCTTACAAAATCACCCATTATGTAACTGGAATGTTTTGATCAGTTCAACTCACAAACCACTACTAGTTGTTATGTAATTCTAGTTGCTATATAATGGAAAGACAAGTACAACAACACATGGTAACTCTTCAATGAACTTAAGCTTCTTGCGGAAACATGCATTTATTCTTGTTCAATTTGAAGTAGAGGCAAAGGGATAAGGAGGCATGGTTAGATTGTCACCTTCTCTCTCCAACATTTGAACTACAATGTTCATGGATGGGCGATCTACCGGATGCCATTGAATGCACCATAGACCAATGATTGCAAGTTTTCGAGCAACTTTAACATCTCCTTCGTCCTCAATATGGATTCGTAGATCGCTCCCTTGTTCTAAAAGGTTATAAATCCATTCTGGGAAATAGATATGGCTGGTGGAGTCCTCCATAACTTTAAAATATTTCTTTCCCCCAACCATTTCAAGCAGCAAGACTCCAAAACTATATACATCTGACTTATAGGACACATTTCCGAAGTTCCTAGAGAAAACTTCTGGTGCAATGTAGCCCATGGTCCCCCTAGCTGTAGTCATGGATATTGCACTCTGATCCTTAGAGCACAACTTGGCTAGACCAAAATCAGAAACTTTTGGAGTGAAATCCTGGTCTAGCAAAATGTTATTAGGTTTGATATCAAAATGGAGGATTCTCTGGTCACACCCTTGGTGAAGATATTCAATTCCTTTAGCTATACCTAAAGCAATATTTTGCAACTTTTCCCAACCAAGAAATGAGTTCTTATCATCTGCAGATGACAAGAAATTCTGCAATGAACCATTTGGTAAGTACTCATAAATAAGAGCTCGTATGAATCCATCAGCACAAAAGCCAACCAAGCGAACCACATTGACATGGTGGATGAGACCCATTGTTCCCACTTCATTAATGAAATCTTCCCCCTTTTCATTTGAACTGTCGAGGATTTTCACAGCAACAAGTAATTCAGAGGAAAGCTTTCCTTTGTACACGGTGCCATAAGCTCCTTGGCCCAACTTGTCCTCAAATCGATTTGTTATTCGCCTAATATCATCATAGGCATATCTACTTGGTTTAAGAGCTCTATAATCATCCAAAAACTTTTCAATTCTCAATTGACTTTCTTCTTCTATTTTCTTAGAACTATACACATAGTACAATACAGTCGCCGCTCCTATGAAAACCGTAACGAGTGCACAAATGCCTGCACATATATATGACATTCTGCATTAAGATTGACATGCATTTTCTACAGAAAAAATTAATAAGAATAGACTCCAATTAATAGACCCAGTTCTGAAACATAAGTAATAAAGCTTCCAAAGACTTACCTAATATCTCTAAGATTTGTCTTCCACGATTAGGACCTGTAAAATCAATGAAATCCAGAGTAATTGATTAATTCCATATAAAATCCCTTACTAGCTTGTTGGTAATGTACGAGTATAAAAATCACTAAAGGGTTAGCTAGCTAGCTAGTGAGAGTGAAGATACACATGATTTAAGTACCTTTTGGCACATCTAAACATTGAGTTTCTTGAGTGGTCTGGTCATCTGCAACTTGATTCAGCAATCCGCATGTCTTGCCCATCTCTTCGCAACGTTTACACGATGGTCTGGACCATTTGAGCTTCAGAAGAGGCTGCATGATAAAAGATGGTACTGATCTGTAATCTTCCACCTTGGTACACGACACCAGCTCGGGCGTGGATTCAAGGTCTGAATCATCAAAAGCATACATCTTGTTGCTGTGATTGCCAAAGCAAGGGCTCAGTTTCGCCAGCTGATAAGGAAGCCGATCTCTTTCATCTGACGGTGGACAACTGAATATGGTATAGTCAGTTTTCCGTTGGGCGTCTGAGAATTCGAATGGAGAGGAACTGAGCTCGAAAATCTGTCTAGGAATACAAATATCTTTGAAATCATCGTAATAATCATAATGTTTATTATAAATATATATTTCAATTTCCTGAGCTGTGTAATCAATCCTTTTAACCAAGAACTTGTCTGCTGATGATGGGGTGATCTGGAGCACAGTCTGCTTGTCTTTGTTGCATGACAGATCAAAGCCTGGGTAACCGCAATGGAGTGGTTGCATTCCTTTTAGTCGAAATGGGAATCGGATTGCAGGGCCATGGTCTTTACATCGAGCCTGTGTGCAATTTTCGGGACCTACGGACCCGCCATGCACAACAATATCTACATCTAGAACGGTGACTATGAGCAACCAACTGCATAACACATTGAGAAGCATTTTCTGTATTTGTAATATTGAAAGAAATGAGCTGAAGTGGATATACACGGCAGCTTGGCTTCCTGTTATTTTTTATTGTATAATATATATTATATCTAAACCAGATTATGTGGATGGCGTAGCTTGACTTGTCTAGTCTGGCTTCACCAACTGTTTCGTTGAGCCTACGGCACCGCTAGGTTCTGAGATGAATAAAAGTCGTAATGTCATCCTCTCTCGGCTGTGTAGATGGAGACTAAGAACAAGTTCACCCGTAGTCGAGAAATGTCAAGGTCGAAAAGTCAAGAATTCGACCAATCAAGTTACTGTTTACTGTCATTGGACATGGGTTTCCACCCGTTTTTTTCTTGCCCGGTCAACCCTGTTCATTTTTTTCACTGTTCAGTAATGGTTTTCTGTGTAATTTCACTGTTCATCGGGCTGTTCATCGAATTCCAGCAGCGGTCAGCAATTGCGGCGCGTCTTCTGCTCTCATTGGTGCGTTGCCTCCATGCGTCTTCTGCTCTATGTCTCTCTCTCTGCTTTCGGTCGCTGACGTCAGCTCACATGCATGCTGGCAGCCAGGCATGCTGGGTCAAGAAATTAGTCAGTCTGTTGGCTTTTTTCTTGGCCTGGGTCATCAAAAGACAAACTATGGCTGGTCAAAACACAACCGGTGGAGGAGTGTTTTTGACAATGGCTGGTCAACACATCATCATTCCCAGCTTTTGCCCGGGCAAATGGATACCGCTGAACTTGCTCTAAATTATAGTTAACTTGGTTAGTCTACAATTTGACTAGTCTTTGTTTCTACGGTCTGCCCATCTTATATAATGGAAAGAGACTTCTATTCGATGTGATATCCTCACCAGCGCATCATGTGATTCTCATTATGCCACTTAATTAACCCCAACAATCTCTCTGAGGGATTGGCTTTTTATTGACCAAGGAAAGCTCATCGAACACGATAGTTTAACGGACTCCAGATAATAATAGCCATTCTACTTCTATTCACCCTTATCTCTCTGTTTTCATACGACCTCCTCCTTGCTCATCATGTCTAGAGGAAGTCTCCTTTTTGCTTCTTACACCATCCTCCTTCTTCTTCCTTTTACAGTTATTTCACAAACGTCGGATGCCGAAAATCCTATAGATATCTGTACCTCTTCTTGTGGAGATATTTGCATAAGCTATCCATTTCGACTGAAAGGAGACCCTCAAAGCTGTGGAAACAAATGGTTTGAGCTATCTTGTGAGGCAAATAGTACTACTGCATTTCTATACTTGGAATCAGAAAAGTATTACGTGAAGTCAATCCATTACAATAACTTCACAATCCGAGTTGTGGATTCTGGTGTTCAGAAGAAGAACAATTACTGCTCCACCCCACTTTACCCTGTAACCACCTCCAACTTTACTTCTTATGGACACAATTACAGTACCTCTTCTACGTACACTCATATGGAACCAGTGCCTATAATACTTGTGACCTGCGCAACTCCAATGACTTCCACTCTCTTTATTGAAACCGCTCCATGCCTCAACACCACCACCACCCATTCTTCCAAATATTCTTATTTTATGGTTGGCAAAGTATCTTCTTTTGATTTGGGGAGGTCCTGCAAAATAACACAAATGCTTTTAACAACCCCTTCAACCAACAGCAACATGGTGTCATGTGAAGGCATATGTGATGAATTAGTGAATGGTTTTGAACTCTCATGGTTTACTTATGGGTGTGGAAAATGCAAAACTGGTGAGCTGTGCGAATTAAGGCCTTACAACCTCAACTACAACAACAGATCCGAGCTCAACAGCATCGAATGCAATCGGCGGCCATGGCTCTTAGGGAAAAGTATGCTACTTCTGATCTTCTTTTAATTTCCTGAATTATTTTCCATGTGTGGCAAAGCAAAACTGCATACATACCTGAGGAATATGATAGAATTATTTGGACCAGACATAATCTATGTGGCAATGCTATTCTTTTGGTTACTCCTCTCTTGCAGTTGCATGTGCTAATCTGAATTTTTCCTCGTCTATTACTCTATTCACAGAACAATGGTGGCAGCCAATACAAATAACATTATTATCAGGTAATTAAGTGGATCTTTACTCTTTTCTCTTACTTTTTATGTTAGAAGTCGTCTTATCATACATATTTATGCTGTAGTAAATTAATTTTCTGTGTCATATTGGGTTTATGATTGATCAAACTAGCATACAATCTTCCATTGCAGGAATATATTTAGTTCGTAGGGAGAGGCCTGGATTGAGTGGATTCCTTCTTCTGCTCCTTCAAAATTGTGGCGTTTACCTTGGTAATTAAGAGATGGATTTCAAAGTTCTTTCTACGAATATTTATACAAATTAATAAACATTTATGATCAGATGGTTTATGCTTTATAGTATTGTAGGCCGGCTTGTTGCAATCAACGTCATTTTATTGACTCTTTTTTTGTGAACAACAGCAATGTACCTAGCAGCTAAACTTATCTTTGGCCTTCCTTGTATAACTGCATTACTAATATACAAATGGCGAAGAAGACACATGTCAATGTACGACCATATAGAAGACTTCCTGCTGAACAATAATAATCTCATGCCTGTGAGATACTCTTACTCAGAAATCAAGAAGATGGCAGAGGGTTTCAAGGACAAATTGGGTGAAGGAGGCTATGGGATCGTATACAAGGCAACGCTACGTAGTGGTAGGCTTGTAGCCATCAAGATGCTGGGTAAGTCCCAAGCTAATGGGCAAGACTTTATCAGTGAAGTTGCGACCATTGGAAGGATTCACCATGTTAATGTTGTGCAACTGATTGGATTTTGTGTTGACGGATCAAAGCGTGCTCTTGTGTATGATTTCATGCCTAATGGGTCTCTTGACAAGTACATTTTTGTTCAACAAGGAGTGAGCTCCTTAAGTTTCAAGAAAATCTTTGAAATTTCTCTTGGAGTTGCTCGTGGTATCGACTATCTGCATCGAGGGTGTGATATGCAAATTTTGCACTTTGACATCAAGCCTCATAACATTCTTCTCGACGAGAATTTCATTCCAAAGGTTTCTGATTTTGGGTTAGCAAGGTTATACCCATTGGATAATAGCATTGTGTCTCTGACCGCAGTACGAGGCACGATAGGATACATAGCTCCCGAGCTATTCTATAAGAACATTGGAGGTGTTTCCTACAAGGCTGATGTATATAGTTTTGGAATGCTATTGATGGAAATGGCTGCGAGAAGGAAGAACTTGAATGCAGGGATAGAGCATTCAAGCCAATTTAGTGAAAATTACTTTCCTTCATGGGTATCTAACCAATTGAATGAAGGAAAAGACATAGAGATAGAAGATGCCACTGACGATGAAATGAAAACCATAAAGAAGATGATTGTAGTAGCATTGTGGTGCATACAAATGAAGCCTAGTGAACGCCCTTCAATGACTAAAGTAGTCGAGATGCTTGAAGGAGAACTGGAAAGCCTCCAAATACCCCCAAAGCCTTTCTTATATCCACAAGAAATCCCAGCAGAGGATATTGTAGACACTTCAACTACAACAGGTGGATCAACAATGACAGAATCTACAGAGATCAACTGATTGATTGCATATAAAAATGCAAGTTAAGTGATATAATATTAGACATCATGTGGATATGCAAGGGAAAACTAATATTCCTATTCAATATGAGTAATTGAATATCATTAATTCATTCATTCTGTTTCTGTTCTAATTGGTAAAGCAAATTACCTTTGCTTTAGATAGCTAACAGCTGTATATGATCTTGATGATATGCACAATCAATCTTTGGAAGTATTGGAGATGAAAAAACAAAATTTTCTTATCTTAGCCAACAATGATATGCAATCAGAAACTTGTACCAGTTTGGGGTATTATTCATGCAAACTAGCTAGCTTGATATATCAAAAATTCAAAATTAAACTTCACACGAATGAACTTTCTTAAAACTCGCAACATAATGCGGACAAGAAGTCCACTACAAAACAGTAGTGAAGTCTACATCAGCTATTAAAAGACAGATTATTCGGTCCTGCATGTCATAATGTACACAATAGGCCAGAAAAGTTGCCCAAGGCAAAAAGATTGAATATGTACGATCAGAAGGTGTGTCCTATACTCCTATAGAAGATTGAATATATTGCAGCTGTGAGTAAATAGATAAGGGTTTTTTTACTTTAATAGTGTCTGAACTCTTCGACTACGAGGAGACATATTCTCCCGTAATAGATGTCATTGCACTCCACTACCTTTTCAGTTTGGTAGTTTCTGAATACCTGAACATGCATCTTACGAATGTGGTTATTATGTATCTTTATGGGCATCTAGACGAAAATATACATGAAGGTCCCTGATGGACTTCATTTACCCAAATCAAGTGGCTCTAGTCGATTCTAGGGCGTTGTGAGAAGCCTTGCGCCATGAGGCGAGTCTGTGATCTCTTTTTTTTCATCACGCTTTCTAACGAAGACCTACTAATGTCAAAAGGTTTTATGTTAGGAGATGTCGGCATCTCAGGCCTGAAATCCTTCCTCTTCGTTAGTGAATCTAATTCAACATGGATCGCATCTTTCCATTTATGTCAATTTTCTCTACGTTGGGATTCTTCAACGGAGCAAGGTTCGATGTCATTGGTCTCAATAATCCCACGTCCTCATGTACACTAGTGTAGTTTTTAGAGATCTTTATATTATCAGGAATTAGCTAGTTCTAACATTGAGGCGTCCCCCAACGATGTCTCTTGGACATAACCACAATCCAAAATATTCTCATGAGACGGATTTTGAGTATCAATGATCAATGGATCAGGTTGTGCCAAACTTGCTCTCTTCCAGTTCCTAGGGCTAGAATCCATCGAACCTATGGGTCTACGCTCACTAGCGGAACTCACGGCCTATGACGCCATTATGCCACCTTGTGGCGTCACCATGCCACCATCCATGCATGATGGCGGCGCAGTGCCCAGCTCCTTTGGGTGCCGGCGCCGTGCCCAGCTCCTTTGGGTGGCGCCATCTCCTCTTGAGGGACATCAATCGTTGAAGGCATGTTTGCAGCAAGTATATGTGATCTCGTCACTTTTAGGAGATTGAGATGAGACATAGTGGGGACAGCCCACGACAATTCATGTTGTTCCTGTTAAACGTTGACATTCTTATCACCTCCTAACGATGGGAAGACTGTCTCATCAAAGTGATAATCCTCAAATCTAGCAGTAAGAAGATCGTCTGTCAAGGAATCTATATAGCAGACTTATAGTTTGAGATTTATATCCAACACAAATATATATGCATTCGTTGCTAATGACCCATTTTGATGCGCTGTGGCGGCGCGATTGGCACATAAACTGCGCACTCAATTATGTGTAAGTAAGAGATAGCAGACTCGCACCCAGTCACTAACTGTACCACAAAGAAAGGTGAGTGGCGGTGGGTCGTAGACGAATTAGCATAGCTACATGCGATAAATTGCATAACCCCAAGCGGAAATATTATTGTGCATTACCAATGTTCGGACTACCATCGTAGTCGTTTAATGGTGGCTTTCCACAAGACCATTTGGGCATGTAGATGGGAATATGAAGCCCAATATCAATCCCCAACGATATGCAATAGTCATCGAAATCTTCGTTGTAAAACTCTCCAGCATTATCAAGTCGAATTGACTGAATGGGATGATCCGGGTACTGAGCCTGTAGCCATATGATCTAGGCCAGGAGTTTATCATAAGCAGTATTATGAGTGGACGATATCGCGACATGTGACCAGTGTGTCTAAGACTAGTTACCGTGTAAAGAAGATTCCCGATGCTTCGGCTGCATCCATCAGTAACTGCAGCCTGAGAATGAAAGCAAGAGTGACGAAACTGAGGTAATGGGGGGCATGGAAAATCAGAAGAAGAAGAGTCCCATCGAATCCAGTACCTCCAGAATGACCGCGGTCAGATTGGCGGTGACCTTGGTGTTGGCTATAGTGTTTTTGGTCGTCCGCTCATCCAGCCCGACCTTCAAGAAGAGGTCAAGGCTCTTCTCCGTCTCGGAGGGGCTGTTGTCCTTGACCGGCATCGGTGGAAGGAGCTCAATGCACAAAACAGCTAGCTATCTCTGTAGAACTTGAGCAGCCCAATTGTTAGTATAACCTTGGCGAATGGCAGGATTGTAATTTTGCAGAAAAGGAGGGCAAAACGGTCTTTTAAAGAGCCGGTCTTTTACAGAAGGGTTCTTGACCCATAGCACCAAAATTAGCTAAACTTATCTCAACTACCCCAGCAACAAATTTTTATTCCCACTTACCCTGTTTAAAATAAAATGACATTTTTGCCCTTGATTGAATTAATAAACTACATTTTATCCTCTCTCTCTCTCTCTCCCTCGTGTTCTCTCTCTCCCCGATTTCCACATCTGGTCTCTCTCTCTCACTCTCTCCACCTCCGGCGCGGCGTCGAATTCTGGCATCACGATCTTGGACGACATGGCGGCGATAGTCCACACCTGAAGCTCCGGTCGGAGTTACCGGAGTCAAACTCTGTCTCGATGCAGAGCCTCGCTGTGGAGCTTGCCGGCGGCGCGTCGGAGCTTTTGCAACTCGTCAACTATGTCGTCGGCGCTGGAAAGTCTGTCAACGGCGTGGGGGCCTTCAGGAAGGACTGCACCGATCTGGATCGCGCTACTGGCGCATTTGTTCGGAGAGATTAGGAACTTCAAAGGACTCGAATTTCCATCCTTGGATGATTCGACTTCTTCTTCGTGCTCCACAGAGTCGTGGGTTTCCGATCTGGTCATCGTCGTGGGTGGCTCCGCTGAAGCTGGTTTGGATCCCTCAGCTGCACTCAACTTCTGACCCGATTTCTGGGTTTGCTCCGATTTGGTGCCCAGAGTATTTTATGGGTGGCCAGATCTTTTTTTTTTTTTTTAGTAAACTGTGGGCAGAGGCCAAGAATGAAAGGGGAAAAAAAAAAGTTTTATACAATTTGGTCTTGTTCTATGCATGCACTGCTTTGAAAAGAATTCCATCATCTAATTTGGACTTGTTTTTTTTATACAATCTGTTCTTTTTTAGAATAAATTATACAATCTGTTTATTTTTTCTTCTTTTTTTGGTAAAATGAGAGCAGAAGACCCTCAAAGAAAAAGAAAAGGAAAAAAAAAAGTTTTATTGGGGGGCAATAGATGTCTATTGGAGGGCAATAGACGTTTTTAAATTGATATAATCTCTTCGTTTTTTTCTTTAATCAAAGTTTTATTGGTCTAATTTTAGGAAGATTAGTTCCCATTCCAGCTACCGAAAGTTCTATTGGAGGGCAATAGACGTCTATTGGGGGGCAATTCATGGCTGATAGTCATCTATTGGGGGGCAATACATGGCTGATAGTCGTCTATTGGGGGCAATAGAGGTCTATTGTCCCTCTATTGGGGGGCAATATATGGCTGATAGTCGTCTATTGGGGGGGCAATACATGGCTGATAGTCGTCTATTGGGGGCCAATAGACGTCTATTAGGGGGCAATAGACTATTGGGGCAATAGACGTCTATTGCCCCTCTATTAAGGGGCAATAGATGTCTATTGGGGGCAAAAAAACTTTCCGGTGAGATTTTCAGCAAATTCTAGTGGGCGGCAGCCGGTGACCGGATTCTGACGGCCGGTGACGGGCTCCGGCGAAGTCTCCTATGGTTTCTCTCTCTTCCATTGTCTCTCTCTCTAAGTAACAAAGGGGTGAAGGGTAAAATGGTATTAAAAAAAAAATTAAAAACAAAAAAAAATCTTAATGGGGTATTAGGGAAGACTCCCTTAGAGTGTATTGGGTAAGAGGGAATTAAAAAAACTTAATGGGGTAAGTAGGAAAAAAATCCCTAGAAATGGGGTAAATGGACAAAACCCCTTTACAGAATGGCAGGATTCATAATTCGTGGATTTTCATGAATTCTGTAGAATCCATAAATTGTTTGGACTTGAACAAATTCTAATTTATTCTATTAGCCACATTTTTTTCGGATTTTATTAAGTGTTGTCCTGATAACAATAATAGAATAAAGACCGAAATATGTCATGCAGAGTATCTTTAAGATGAGTTCCGTTGTTCAATTGAGGGTTATGGTAAACATGATTCTTTTGTTTGGAAATTTTGTCCTGCTACTGTTGTTTTTTTTATTTGTTGAAGAAACTCGTTAGGAGAACTGACAATAGCACCGATGGTCTGTCGTTATTGTCTAATATATTTTTCAAGAGAAAACGACAATAACGATATACATTATTAATTGTTCAACAATTTTGCATCTTCTTCGATGTAGAAAGTTGATTTTTGAATCACATTGCCATAAGAGCAGTGCACTTTTTTTTTTTTTTTTTATTTGAATAATGGGCTTTTGAACCCAGTCAAGCCGGGAGGCTCATCCCCACGCCCATGTTATTATTTATAATACTTCGTCACATCCCGGGGGGGGGGGGGGGGGGGGGAGACGTAATACCTGTACCCCGAGCATACATAGTTGCATTACATATATCCTCGTAAAGGACATCCTGTAAGAAATTAGGAGCCTCAACTATAGAGAGATCCACAACATGATCTAAACTAGCAAAGTGGGCCAATCTATTTGCCACACTATTTGTTTCACAAAAAACATGTTGAATTCTATCATAATCAAAAGCTTGCATATAATCTTTACAATCATCAAGAATCTGACTAACCTTTGAGTTATCCTCCACGTGTTGGTTCATGGCAGCAACTAAGATAGCATAATCACTCTCAATTTCGATCTCCTTCCATCCCTGATCATGGCTTACTTTATAAGTTGAATGCATGTTGGGTAATTTTAATCTTTGTGTGTTAGATCTCAACATTTTCTAACAATATATGAGCAGGGTATGGTACAACTAAATTGTTCCATTTACTCCCTGTTATGCAAATAAAATATACTGTATGAGTTGAGGAAACATATACTGGAAATACTTAATGCAATTCCTAGGGCATAAGGACTAGACACTTAAGTACAATAAAGTGACAAATTTTTGTAGTTTATTTCATAAACGTTATCGAGAAGAGAAAATTAGATATAAACCCAAAAATTTAACGTTCTATTAGAAAAAAACCCATACATAAATCTTTCATCTTGACCTAGCTTTACTAGGGTTTACTCGACGGCGACGGCCTTCGACAAAATTTCCAATCTGACTGGCAACGGTAATTTTCTACTACGATGGAGGGCATATCATCCCTTCTTTTGTCCAGCTGGTTCGTGGGCGGCAGTGGTGGGGGTGCTCTCCGGCGTGCCCATCTTACTTTTCTATACGATTTTCTTCGCGGTCCAAGGATCGTGATGGAGGCTAGATGTTGGCTGACTCCAACATCGTCTCGTTTGGGAGATAGTCTGGTGGCTGATGGGATTGATTGTGGAACCGATGGAGGTTGTCGGGGTTGGTTTGTCGGCAAGACCCGATTTCGGGCGTTTGAGGCTACTTTGGAGCGAAGATCGATGGCGAATTGTGTTGAGGCTCCATCGACTGTGCTTGCAGATTTTTGACACTGGGCATGGGATGTACTTGAAAGGGATGTCGGCGGAGGTTTTGGGGTGGAAGACCGGAGATCTACGGTGACGGAGGTCGACGGTGGCGTACGACCGGAGTGGGCTGCCTTGTCTCCTTACTAGGTCTAGGATCCTTGCTTTGGGCTTTCCGGGCTAGGGTTGACAGGATGGGCTTTGTCCCATCCCATGGCTGGAAGTGGGTAGGCTGGGTCTTAAGTCTTTTCAAGGCCTGGTCTGTCTTTGGAATGGAGGTGGAGGGTTATTTCTCACTTTCTATTCCCTCTATGAGTAGGGTCTCTATGACCCATACCATTGTTTCATTTCTGTTTGGGTCGCAAAAACCAGTGTCTTAGTTGAAATCTTTTTATGTAAGATTCGAGGTTTCTTGGTTTTTGTTAGAATAATGGTGCGTGAATTTACTAAAAGGTGGGTGTACTCGGGATTTCTGGGATTTTATTATTCTAGAATAGGGTTTCTGAGGTTCTAAGGAACAATTCTTTCTGTCGACCTCATAGGGGTGTTTCGTTTTTATACTGCTTATTGAATATTAATGAAAGGGCTGACCTATTTCCATCAAAAAAAAAAAAAAAAACCCATACATAATTTTATTTTAATTTATACCCAATTCACACTAGTAAACCTTCCATATAGTGTATGTCTATAATCAATATTTTTCTTTATTTTCATATATGTCTAATTTGCCCTTTTACATTCTCTCAAATAATACGTCTAAATTACCTATTAAATATGTATATGTAGGTAGTGCTTAAATAATAGAAACTTTCAAGCTTAATAGAGATCGACATGCAATGATATATACCACAATCATAGGTATAATATTTTGTTTATACAATCATAGGTATAATATAATAGAAAACCTAACAAAGAGGCTAGCAATGGTATACTATGGTATACTATGGTCCATCTTAACAGAGAGGGTTACTCGACGAAACCAGTATTGTGGCTATTTACTTGAAAAAAATATGTGCTTATTTGGAAATCCAGAAATATAAACGTTGTTGAACAAAATATCTAGGATTATATCTAAAATCATTTTTTTTTTTTTTTTTTTTTTTTTGACTTTGTCAAGGGGAACCCAAAGGCTTCCTAGGCCCAAGATAAACCCCTTCGGCGCATGTGAAATGCTCCAACTGTGCATTGCAGCACAGTGCCTCGCCACTTTGACAGCTTCGGGGTTCGAACCTAGGTTGGGGAGCACACCCAACTAGGCAAGAACCACTAAGCCACTTGCAGTGGTTAGGATTATATCTAAAATCATTGTGAAGGGACAAATTATAACATTGTCCCGGACGGTATACGTGGTGGTCTGGGTTAATGTTATTGGTCCATATGACTTGTAGTTATTTCTGATTGATCTCTTAATTTAACTTTTTTATTTCACGCATGCATGATCCCTAACAGATTCAAGTGATATTATTAGCTTGAACCACCACATGGTAGTGCCACATGATCTTGTGAAGGGTCACGTGTCTCATTAAGAATAAGTCCTCTTGTGATGGACCATGACCATATTCTTTTCCAGATCGAACGAATAGCTACTAGTCTAAATTATATAGGAGTTATTACGAAGTGATTTAAACTTTGAATCCTCCCTTTGATAAAAACGAAAAATAGCAACAATCGTTACCTTTACACCAACGTCTAAGTTCAAATCCCTCTCCAATATTAATATCACTAATTATCACAAAAATAGCAAATTCCAGGAAAAAAATTCTCTTAATTGCAGATAACTACTTATCTTCAATTACTTCCTTACATATACTAATCATTGATCTATCTGATATTGTGAACACATTAAAGAATGATGACAACACTGATCTCTGGCAGCCAGACTAGACGCATTTGCTAAATTCCATGATTCGAGAACCATCGACAAAATCCATGGAAGTGGCTTCCTCAGTAGTCCCTTACTTCTTTCATTAACATGTGTGTAGAAATGAACTAAATATTAAGTAGCTTTCAACTTCCCCACTTTATACGAGCCCAGATCTTCTGAATGGAGCATACCATTGGGAGAAAGAAGCCGTCGGAGAGCAAGGAAAAATCGAGCCTGTATGGAACATGTATTCAGTAAAATGCACGAATAAAATCAAATGTTGCATCACTTGCATGTATTGAGTACTCATTCTATTGGGCAGAGAGACTCGATAGGTATGAACAAGAGCTCTTATGCTTGGTCACTGATAAGGGTAAACTGCATTTGGTGGCCCTTAACATATTGTATGCCTATTGTCTTAAAGACTGGAGTATTAGGTAGAGAGATGTAATTGGTGTTTATTGCTTTAATATTAGGCGCTTAGCCCAACGAAATAATGGGAGTCTAGTATCAGCAACATAAAAACTGATGAGGATTTTTGTCTTACCCATTGAAAGCCAACAAGCGCAAACCAGCAGCCTGGCAAACCAAATCCTCTGCTGTTCACAAGCTGGTGACCACAAGAATAAGAGGAATTATTAAAATGACTAAAGAAAATGGCACCAGAAAATTTGACAGAACAAAAAAGAAATAGATCTATACCAACAGTAGAAGAGCACCCAAGGAAAAACAACTGCTCATTGACAAGCTGATGAAGGTAAGATCACGTCCAGCCTGAAACAGAAAACAAAACAGTTTGATTCTAAAACACAGGGTTATAAATAGAGTGAGCAACAATCCTTCGCTACTTGCTACTTCTTGCATTTAATAATTACTTATTGAGCAACATAATGTCATTTCATTTGCACCTGAATACAATCATGTCGATTGAGAGAAGTTTACAAAGAGTTACCTATAACTGAGTCTCAGGAAGTCTTGGGCAGAGTGAGGGGATAGTTATTTTAGTTGTATGAGAATTATGTTTGTAAACTTAGAACATTGTCTACTTAAATTTTCTGTGTACACTTGGCCAAAAGGCCCAAAACATGTAAATAATTAGAGTATAGAGGTTAGCATTAAGAGTTTCTGTCGGAGGATAATAAATGGAGGCTTGAAATTACGTATTTTGGCAATGAGCTCTATATTAATACAGAAAATATCAGATGTCTTTGAACTTGTTAAAACTAGAGATGAATTAAAAGAATACGACTCATATCAAGTATTACTTATCTTGCTCCATAGCACATGTATGTGATTCTAAAGAAGAAAGAGAAGAATAAAAGAACACACAGGTCTGATTAGAGTTATTAAGCGTACCAGCAATGTGCCCTCAAGGCTGTGAGTACAGGGCGTAATAGATAACGACAGGAAGAACAGAAACAATACTTTGTGCATCTGCTTGGCACAGGTAAAAAACAAATATATGAGAAACATTCAGATATCCCAAGTTCACTGTTGTTAACTACAAATATATGAGAAACATTCTGACATACATAAGAGTTACTGCATAATGCAATATTCATTTCTGTCCAACCTAATTAGTTATCATGTTAACCAGACAAATTATCACGTACTTACTCATGGAAACTTCTATACTACACAAGTCTATAGTCCTGTCAGGTTAAAATTAATCATAGGAAAAGAAATGAAGTTTATACTCCCGAAATAAAAACCAACCTCTTGTATGACTTTCAGGTCAAATGTAAAGATATTGGGGAACAACCAAGGAACAGACATCCCAATAACCCCTATTGCCAATCCAAGAATAGCTCCAATAATTACGAGTGACTTTAGCAGCATTCGGGCCTGTTCAGTATTCATTAAAAAAAAATTAGAACACTTTTTGCAGAAAAAACACCATGGGAAGTACATTTTCAACTAGAAAGCTTTTACATTAAGTTCATTTGAAGAAAAGAATCTGCATTATCCGCATATTATCGACACATGAAAATCTTGGTAGAAAAAGATCAAACAAATACACAAGAATAATGGTTGAAGCATCAATGGAACTTGAACATAACGAACCTTCTCCAAACTTCGGTTAACTCCGTATAATAACTCGGGCATAAACGATTGTGCAGTTTGAGAAAGAGGCTCACCCCATACCACACACATCCCGTACATTTGGATCATGACCTATATTTAATTGCAGATTGTCAAGATAATTGTCGTTTGTTCCTTGCAAATGAACACTATAGCTACCTACGAGGGCAAATAAAGCTAACCTGATGAGCAGCAACTATATTTGTACCCATAGCAGTAGCAAAGTATGTCATCAGTGAGTAGAAGGCCACCTAAAACATCAAAAGGTGTCAGATTCTTATATGTGTTCACATGCTAGCAGATTCAGCTATAAATTATAAAATAGATGCTGCAAACCTTTGAGAACATTGTTACAAACACTGGACCTGCAATCCCAAATATTTGCAGACATTCACGAGGTGATGGAACAGAGATGGAAAATGCACTAAATCCTTTCTTGTTCAGAGCTTCAATCATCATACAAGCAGCAACAATCTGAAACAAATGACGATCAATGACTCAGTGGCAGGATAGTGTGTATGTGTAAAATATCGGGTCTAATACGAAAATTTTGGCAATACAAGAGGACGAATAAATGAGATTAGATATGGTAACTGTTGAAATTCTAATCATAGATACCTGCGATGCCATTGTTGCCCATGCTGCACCAGTAATACCATAGTGTAACAAGTTGCATAGGACTACATGACCAAGGCCATTCACAACACTGGCAACCACCAGAGCTTTTAAAGGTCCCAATGAATCTTTCATGCCAAGACTGAAATCAGAAGACAAAGCACCTTTCACTTTACAGATAATAAAGGTTTATTCACGAAGCAATAAGAGCTTCAAATATTTTTTCAAATGGAGAAAAGACAATGTAAAATGTGTATAGAAAGTAGGCTTCATGCATTTTCAAAGTTGGAGGTGTACGGGGGACATCAATTAGTCGAACAACTATATAAGATTCAATCAAATACAAGAGTAAGCCTAAATTTCTAACAAAACTTGTGACTTGCAACCTACAATACCAGAAATGTGGAGTACGATGAAATATACTTCCGGAAATAAATCTGATGAACTATATAGCTTTGCAAGGCTAGTAATACTGTAACATAATGCAAACATTATCCAATACAATAAAGGGATCTCCCTCCATGCCTCCTTAACTTTTGGCACGACTAGATGCTGCTTAACAAGATTGATATGGGAGTTCTTGCAAGTACATAAACTGAACAATGGAGTAAATTTGGAATAGCTACATAAAGATTATGCCAACTGATAAGTTGATCCATGATGCAGAAGAGAAGAAAGGTCACCACACCTTGCGCTTTGAGCAACCAATCCAAAAAGAATCGCAGGCCACGCTAACCCCCGAATCTACTTACAGCAAAGAAATGTTCAGTTGACAAGATAAAAATTTGTTATACAAAATACCAAAGCTAAGAAGTACTAAAAAATAAGGGGTAAATGATTCAACCACAAGGAAAAAAGAACCTGAACATATTTGCTTGCTGCAGGTATAATATGCACATTCTTGGGCCCAGCAAAAGCTGTAAAATCAAGACCAGAAAATTCATCACATTTAATGGCCTATGTAATGTTTGCTGCATTCAATGCTACTCCAAAGTGGTAAAACTAAATGTGATTTGACATTCCAAATTGATTTAGTATGTCTATGCATCTGAGTATCTGACCATAGGAAAAGCCAGTCTTCACTACCTGTTAGCGCCCATGAACCAAGGAATTGTGTAAACAAGAGCATCAGAACTCCACAAGTCAATCCAATGAAGAGCAAGATAGATATCTGATGCTGCAGTTCCTTTTTATCCTGCATGAAAAGTATGTTGTCAATAGAATAAGAATGACTGAACAATCCAGTAGTGTTACAAAAGTGCAGAGTAGGGCGCAAACATTTTCTCTGAACATGTAAACAAAGTGTAAAAATAATCAGTACCTCGCTATGTAATTGCAAGCATGCAGTATATTTTGATCTTAGCTAGCTAGGATAGGTTAAAGGCTAGTGTAGTAAAATCTTTTTAGGGAAGGAGTACTTCAGTCTCTCGAAGCACCTATCATCTTGTCTGATAACTTTCCACAAGTTGCTATTGAGAAGCAACTTCCATCTGCATATACTGCTTTTGCGATATTTCAATAGGGGGTTATGTTATTTGAACTTCATTGAACTTTCAACTATGCCAAAAGGTTAACCTCCAGTTTCTCCTAAACTAGCAGCATTCCAAAAGCCATACAATCTGTAATTGACCCCTAAAGTTGATTTTAGAGCCTGTTCTCTTATTTTCGACACCCCTTTGTTTCTTTTATCGGGTTGAATTAGAAGTAAACATGTTTCACATGTATGAATTTGATGTTACATAAAGCCAATAAAGTGTGTCGAAGCTCAAACAATATAACAGCATCAGCACATCCAGCAAGAACATAAATGGGCGTATATGTAATGCATCAATGATGAGCTCAGGAAACTAACCCTTTTGGCAAGCGCAGTGGCAACCATATTAGAAGTCGCAATCGAAAGGAACATGAACAAAAGATTCATGTTATCACAGAAGACTGTTCCCGGACCTGCCCATCCAAAACCCAAAAATCATACCAAAATCATTACTCAATTCAGCAATTCAAACTCAATTCCTGTAAATATAACAGTAAGTACTTACCCAAAGCAGCAAGCTCAGTAGAGCTAGCCTGGCCAATAACAGCGGTGGAGATGAGACTCATCAACGGCCCACAAATCCACAACCCGGTGGCCGGACCCGAAAACATGACAATGTCCTTCACCTGCTTCCACAGGCTTTGCTCCACCAACTCCTCCTTCTTCGAACCCACGACCTCCACCACCACTTGCTCCTCTTCCTCTTCAAATGCGTCAGCATTACCGCCAGCAATGCACGCCGTGATCAGCCGTCCATTGCCACGCTCGCTTTTCGCCACCAAAGCACCAAAACTTCGCGGCTTAACGGCGTAACGAACAGAGCTGCGGTGAGAGGTGTGAAATGGGTTGTACAAGATTGAAGGGTGAGACAAGCGCTTATGGGTTTGGAGGTGAGTAGTGTGGGAATGGAGCGCCATGGTTTTCAGATTCATTTTTTTTTTTTTTGGTGTGCGCTCTGGAATGGAATTACGGGTACGAATGGATCAACGATGGAAGAGGATTGAAGAAGAAGAAGAAGAGGAGAGGTGGAGAGTGTTGAGGACCAGCGGCAATTCCATAACAACTTTTCAAACAATAATGCAGCGCTCTAATATGGTTGTGTCGTTTTGAGTTGTGGGGCGGTGTCGTTTTGAGGAATTTGGTGGGGATTAAGCAAGTTGCCGCCACCAGAATCTCGGGTGATCCCACCTGCAAATCTGCGAGGTTTATTATTATTATATATATATATATATATATATGTATGTAGCTAAGTGAGCTAACGAGTTAGCGTAACCGTCTTTCTCTGCTCCAATTATTTCTGTCTCTGTCATTTCGTTCCAACAAGTAGGCTAAAACTTTTATAAACTATGAAATATTTTTTCTTTTTTGGTAAATAAATATGATTTTTTTGACCACAGGGCACATACAACTCAGACTCGCCTTGTGGCTTGTGCGTGCGGATGGTTCGTGTTATCTATTTTTCGCAATTACTTCCTCCAAGTAATTATTCACATGGCTCAGTCTTGTGATGGTTCAAGTTAGTAATATCATTTGAATTTAGTGGGATCATTGCAAAAGTTTAAAAAAAAAAAAATGAAATTACGGGAACCAATCAGCAACAAATACATATCATATGGACCAATAATATATAACCTGAATCGCTACGTGTACCATAACCTGGGACCATAAAATAATTTTTCTACTTCCTCCTCAGTTTTATTATACTAATTTTGAAAATAAACAATAAATAAAATTAGAGATAAAAATTGGGAAAAAAAAAATATTAAAGATATGGGCGAGTTGGTGGAAGGCTCTCATATTATTTTATTATTTTTATTATATTATTTTACGGTTTTTCTCTTAATATATTTAAGTTTATTATTTGGCTAATATAGTTTAGGATGGGCAAATCTTAAGTTTTTGAATGGTTTTTTTTTTTTTTTGACAGAAAACAAACGTACAATATAACAAGGAGAAAAGTATAGAGAAGTTTAACCAACATCAAACCCAAAAGGAACAACATCCTGGGGAGAAATGTGGGAAGCATCAAACAACAACAAATTAGTAAAGGAGGAAGGGGGATTGGTAACCCAATCAGTAGGACACATCCTCCTAGAAGCCAATGCCGCAATGAAATCTGCCGCCTTATTGGCTTGACGGCTGGACCAAATCCAGCTAACGTTGGAAAGAGATGAAGTTAAAGAACGAATTCTCCAGACCATCGGTGCTATCGTCCAATCCATAGAAGAAGTATGATCATTCTTAAGAGCACAAATAACTTCAGAAGAGTCTGATTCCAATATGCTAAACCCTATAATACAATAGAACTTCGATAAATTAATAATCTCGATTAAATAATATTTTTGGTCCATCTCAACTTAGGAATAATGTGCTAAATTAATAATTTACTAAATTCCCCATGTAATATATAAATTAATAATTCTTTGATACATATGATTCGACTATGAGGTCTTCATAAATGCAATAGTTGTTTTTTTCTTCTTCTTGAAATTGTTGTCACTTTGGATATTATCTTTGACTTTTCTTAACATGGTAAGAAGTTCTGATGTGGTTTTCTCATGCTACAACAAAAAATTATTCAATGTCATCACTGTTTTGAGAGCTTCCTTTCGCGAAACGAGCTCCATAGTAGAACTATCATCTTCCAATATGATGTGAACAACGTTTCCCATGATGCTCTCAATGATTTGATCGTCAGTCAACATAACACATTTTTTTTTTTGAGGGGAATGGAATCAGGTTCCAATATATTAACGACGTCACTGCGTCAAGCTAGAAGGATTCAAAAATCCTTCAGAATACATCTCAGAGTACAATTCAGACTGCAAAAAGCAGAATATCATAAAAAACAAAAAACTAACCAAAACTAAAAAAAGCAGAATGTAAAAACCCTACACCTATCTAACCCTAAATCAGAGCAACCAAGTTGACAAGCGTTGACGCCTAAGACCTTTCTGGTGTACATCGCTACTCATCAACCAACATACAGCTTTGACCAAGGGCAGAACAAAGTGAGAGTACTTATTGAAAACAGGAAAAAAATCAGCTATCTCACAACAGCCCAAAACAACCCAATCCAAAAGAAGAAGAAAAGGAAAAGGCCAGCCCAGCAGACCCACCTGGCCCACTAACCCACTGCCCTAAACCCAGCCCAAACCCAAGCATGAAGCTAGGATTTCCACACCCAAACCCAGTCAACATAACACATTAAACAAAGTACAACAAATATTTAAAAAAAAATAAAGAATACTTTAATAAATTAATAAGATTTTCTTAATTTGAAGACTATTAATTTATAGAGATTTAACTGTATATGCTGACTCGAACCAAATCTTTTTGGTATTTTTGTTTGTTTTTGTCCGGCTGCGTCTCCGCATCGGCACTAACCTTTAGCCTCACCGACATGAAATAATGAGTGGGCCGGACGACTTCCTCTTCCTCTCCTCTAATTTGGCATGGTGCTTGATGTTGCTGACGATTAATGATGATTTACACTTACCTAGCTTATTGACTTCCACAACTAGTTAGCTAGCTTTCGATCAGCTAATGGTGATTTACGTACTGTGACCAGATTTGTAGTTCTAGACGATAGGGTTGAGAATTTTACGGGGACTCGGGTGGGCGCATGATAGTATTATAAGATGGATGGATGGATGGTTGTTGGTTTAGAATAAAATGGCTATAGTGAGAGTGGTGGCCTTAGGTACCATTTAAAATGAAATCGAAAAGTTCGGGTACCGGTTGTGATCAAAATTGAAGTTCAGGTACCATCGATAAAATAGAAGATAAGTTCATGTACCATTTGTGATAATAACCCTAATAAGAATAAGCTGTTCTTAAACCTTGTGTGACGGTTTTGAAAGACGGTGAGAAACAAGTGGTAAATTTTTCTCTTAAAGTTGCTAGGACAAAACATCTTGAAATAATTAGAACCGAAGAAAAAGAGATTATTGAGAAAATGAGATTTTATCTTTAGGAGTAGTTGAGTATTAATGTTGTCATTCACATTTATTTTTTTTATTTTTTTGAATAATGTCAACTCATTCATTGATTGACAAAATTACACATTACAACGTTGTCACAACTATTCTCATCTGCATTGACGCTTTCACAACAAATGTCATTGAGAACTGGACAGTATCATTAGTCATATCATGATTGAAAACTCACTGTTAATTAAAGAAATTATCGTATGATTCAAGATTATGAAAAATAAATAAAAAAAAAAAACAAATATTTCGCTACATATTAAATCGTAGAGAACTGCTAAAAAAAAAAAACAAAAAAAAAAACAAATGCAATGCTGGATATTTAAGGCTGTTCCCGCCCAGCGAAGGTGCCCTTTCTTCTTCATCATCTATGGCTTCGGCGGCAAAGAAACCCTCTCACGTCCAAGACTTGGCGGCGTTTCTGATACGCCACCAGTCTCACCAACTTCGCTCCATCGCTCTCTCCCCAGACCCCAAGCTTCACTACCCCCTCTACGTCAAGTAATTTCAACCCCATTTTCTCTTTCATTCTTTCTCACACTCCAATTCTCACTCATTCTTCTTGAATCTTAGTTTTGCAGAGCTCATGGATGACGATCCTCCGCTGGCACAGCTCGTCTTCTCCCAACCCACCGAGTACTTGCGCTTTCTCGATGAGGCCGCCCTTTGGGCTCATGTCCGTAATGCAAATTTCAATTTCAATTTCAATTTCTTTTGCTCGCTCTAGTACTTCTGCTTTTATAGTCTTGATCGAACACATCTGGTTAATTTGTACAGAAAGTTGTATTGGAGGATTTGCAAGGTTTGGGTAAAGGGGTGAAGAAGGAATTCATTCATGTTCGCATTGATGTCAGCGGATCACCACTTGAATGCCCTGGTTGGCTTCTGTTTCTGTTTCAGTGCTCAACAAATTGTTTTGTTTTTCGCAACTGGGTGTTGTTGGATTTTGTTTATAGGTTGTTGTGTGATGTGTGTATTGTAGAGACTTTTCCGAGCATTGGACGTGTGAGGGTGAAGCATCGTGGGATTCTGCTAACCCTCAAAGGGACGGTGATTCGGTCCGGGACAATTAAGATGTATGAAGGGGAGAGGAAGTATATGTGCCAGAAATGCAAGCACGAGTGGGTAACTTTTACTCGAATACCGTGTTTGTGCTTTGTGGGATGAAAGAAATTTTCTTGATTTTCATATATTTAGATAATTGTGCTTGCAAGATAAGATGTTCATAAATTGGGGCATCCATAATACTAAATGCTGTTTACATAAATAATTTTGGGCATGGAGAGCAGCAACTCAATGCTATTATCAACGATTGTTACATTCTGTGGTACATTGAATCTTTTTTACTTTGAGGAGAAGTTATCATCTGATTTAGTGGAATGATGTGTATATATGTATGAAACGACATGTGCATTATGTCAGTTTATATTGGAATAACTTCCTCTTTTTGTTGATGGTTAACTATGCTCCTCTGCAGATTCCTTGTTTATCCTGAGCTGGAATCGAGAAACTCCATAAGACTACCATCATATTGCCCCTCTCAGGTTATTTCCCATTCCACCCCTGATAATCTAAAATTATTGCTATTTATGATTTTCAAAAGTCCCATGACAAAAATGAAAAAGTAGTTAGCTAATCAACTATCACGTTAGGTCACCTGTGTACATGTAAAACATGAAGAAGTCAGTACTCACTATATCTGTTTCTTCAAAATAGTAAAATGGTTGTCTACACCGTTGATTGGATATGGGTAAGGCTTTGCCGCTGTGGCATAAATGTTCGAAAGCAAGAGGGGACATTGCACCTCAGTTTCAAAGTGTGACATCTTCTTTGTCGCATTGTGCTTGGATATTTATTAGTTTAGAGTGGAGAATATTTGTATCTTAGTCTCACTATGGTTTTCTTTAATAATCATGTATCTTTTGATAAAAGTGTGTTTTCAGAGTTTGGTGTCTGATCTGATGTATATGACAGACTAAAGCCTGTGAAGGCACAAAGTTTGCGCATTTGGAAGGTTCTATATCATGCCATGATTACCAGGAAATCAAAATCCAGGAGAGTACCCATGTCTTGGGTGTTGGAGCCATTCCGCGCTCAATTCCTGTCATTCTAAAAGATGATCTTGTTGATATTGTTAAAGCTGGAGGTACCCACATTCTGGAATTGTAGAGTTTTGTTTTCCTTAAATTCATCACCAGATGGTGCTAAATTTCAGAGTCTTGTTGATGGTTACTTTGAGAGGGAAACTTAATTTCAGCCCAAAAATTGTGCCAGCTTTACCAATTGCAAAGAAGTAATTATTACTGTAACCAAAAAAGAAGAAGAAGTAATTATTACACTTTTGGATAGTAGAAACATCTGCTTAAACTTTTTTTTTTTTTTTCAGGGTAAACCATGAGATTACCATAGATTGATTGATCCATTAAAGTAATACAATAAGGTTCAATTTTACTTATATATGAAGTTAATACAAGCACAGCATCATTAACTATGAGTTGGAGGAAATTCTCAAAATTGTGCTAGAGGACAAGAAAAAAGAAGTGCTATTTTAAACAATATATTTTCTTTCGAGTCTTAGGAAATTTGTAGGGTAGTTCTACTTTACTCTGTTTTTTGGGATGTTAATGTAGTTGCATGTAGCAAACCATAAAATCTCACCCTTTAAAGGCAAAGTGTGTGTGTGTGTTTTTTTTTTTTTGTTAATAATTAGCATTAATCACAGTGGAGAGTTGGACACGGGCACAAAAGTTCTTAAACTTCCAGTTCACAATTAAAGTTGCTGTACATGTGATAGATATCGGTTGGGTAAAACTAGGAAACTCTGATTGGTATTTATCAGTGAGAACTACCAAACTGATCCAGTCGAACAAAAATGTCAATAATTTCGAGAGCTCTCGTTGAGATTGTAGTTAGTTGCTCCAAGTGCTTTCAACCTTAATGCCAGTTGCTGTCAGTAATTCTGCTTTTATGGCGGTTTAGAGTCCTTCTACCGGTCCTTGCAACATGATATTTTGTTAATTGTGGCTGTGCACTTTTCTGCTGTATGTTATTATTTTATTGTATTTTCTCAACTATCATTCTTAGTACTGTTATGGATGCATAAGTCAAATTTTTTTTCCTGATATAAGTAACTCTTAATATCACCAATTTTTCATTGTGGTGGTCAAAATTACTGTAACTAAATGTTGATGCAGATGACATAATCGTTACTGGGATATTAACTGCAAAGTGGTCTCCAGACTTGAAAGATGTGCGATGCGACCTTGATCCTGTATTGGTTGCTAACTGCGTTAGGTAAGTTTAATGCATGTCTTTATTGAACTTATATCATTTACAGATTTAATAGTACTGAATGGAATGTATGTATATCTTTCTTTATCTTCAAGGCGTATAACGCTTAATATTGAGTTGTGTATTTGTATAGTTGAAAAGATATCAGTAAGTAGCAGAAAAATAGAAAAAGAAACTGATACAAGTAGCATATTGAACCATGCTTTGTGCTACTTAATATGAGAATCATATTAAGCAGATCTTATAATTCAAATGCTGTTGTATTGCTAGTGAAAGTAATTCAATGTTTGAAATTATAAACAAGTGGAAGCAGAAACACATAATTTTTTTTTTTCCTTTTCTGCCTTAGATTTACATATTCTTGTTTGGAAACGCAATTTTTTGTGCCTTATTTTATACAATTTCTCGTTTGATTGTTTAAAGAGTTGATTCCTTTCATATTTCATATTTAGGAGAACTAATGAGCTGAAGTCGGAAATTGATATACCCGATGATGTTATCACAAAATTCAAGCAGTTCTGGTCAGACTTCAAAGATACACCTTTGAAAGGTGAAAATAATGGTCCTTGTGTTGGCTGTAGCATTGAAGGATGTATAGAATTTAGCTATCATCTTTTCTTTTGTGGAATTATGGAATATGATGCTCTGAGCCTGAGTATTCTTTCCAATATAACTCCATTTTGTATTCTCTTGAGAATTGAACAGGGAGAAATGCCATCCTACAAGGAATATGCCCACAAATCTTTGGACTGTTTACTGTAAAGCTTGCAGGTATTCCCCACAACTCCATTTTGTTATTTATTTATTTTATTTGGATTCAAAGAAATTTTTTATTAAAGAAATGGAAAAAAAGAATACAGGTAGTGATATGTCTAAAGTGAAATACATATTGCGTCTCATGTTGTTGACTATTATGTCTAAAAAAATTAAAAGTTACTATGGGTTTTGAATCTTTTGACTATACAGCAAAAAAAATAACCCGATGTATCTCTGACTGTTTGTGTATTCCCTTTTCCTAATATATTTCAATTTCTGCTCCCTCTTTTTTTAATTGTGTTACATATACATTTTCTTTGTTCAAATTAGTTGCATTAACACTTATTGGAGGCGTGCAACATGTTGATGCTTCTGGGACAAAGGTTCGAGGAGAGTCTCATTTGCTTTTGGTTGGTGATCCAGGTTCTTTTCTATTGTTGATTTATTTCTTTCACTCGTCAGTGTAAGTTCAATATTGACTTCTCAATCCTATTTTCTTCACATTACAAAGAACTTACTCTTTGGTTGATGAAATAACTGAATCTCATACACGCTAGCTTTAATAGATATCAGTCATAACTCATAATGTACACACAACTGGACCTCAAGCACCCTGAAACCGTCTAATTACAGAGATGTTCCAGGATCATCACCAACTTTGAGATCTTCAATTACAATTTTGGGCTATACGCCTATATATATATGTAATCATTACTATTGAAACTCTCAGGCACTGGAAAATCTCAGTTCTTAAAGTTTGCTGCAAAGTTGAGCAACCGATCTGTTATTACAACTGGATTAGGAAGCACAAGCGCTGGATTAACTGTTACTGCAGTCAAGGATGGTGGTAGGTATTTATTCTTCCAGCTGAACCATTAAGTTGCTGCTATGGAAATGGTTCCATTAGGATTGTTCTTCCATATTACTTTGTCTATGTGATTCATTTATTTAATAATAATAATTATTATAATTATAATTATATTATTATTGTTATTTTTATTTCTTTTGCATTAGGTATGTATATAAGCGTCTTTCATCCTTTTGTGACTTGTTTAGAAATCTATAGGATGTGAAGCATCAATGCTGGATATAACATAAAGATCTGCATATCATATAGTCAAGTATTGCTGGAGCCCTTCTTTAAAAGTAAACTGTGTTTGTGCCAAATTTAGGTGAGTGGATGTTGGAAGCTGGAGCCCTTGTTTTGGCAGATGGAGGGATTTGTTGTATAGATGAGTTTGATAGGTATGCCGTTCAATTGCGTTATAGAATATTTGGTTCTAGCTTTTTCCTTTTGCTTTATACAACGTTCCTTTCTATCTTTTTTCCTCATGCATTCAATTTTGTGTATGATATACAGATGTATGTACTATGACCTTATCTATACCATGATTATTCTTGTCATTAGAACTTCATAGTCACTAACTCACTATTATCATCTCTATCCACATCATCTCACGGCTACGTGAATATGTCGCAGAGGCATGCAGCATGATTCATTTAAAACAGTTTGACTGTACCTCTCCCAAAAATATTCAAATGCACATCTTTTAAGCATTGGTCTCACAGAGAGAGAGAGGTTATTTCTGATAGGTCCCCCCATTTTAGAATAACAAACCCGAGAGAGAGAGAGAGAGCTGATCTTATTGTTGGAATTATTATCATACAGTAGACATTTTTTACAATACTTCAGGTGGCTTAGGTTTCTACGAGAACTGAATGATAGAGGGAGGTCATGATGAATGAGGATTTATTTGGCTGATTTCAATTAGTTTCAGATCATGATTCGATTAGACAAGCAACTAAAATTATGCTGATTCAAGTCGCGTATTCTAAAAGAAAATATAATCCTAACAGAAGAATGAGTGGTCTTTATCAGAATTTATATGAGAAAGTTTTTCTTTCATTGGCCTTTTCATTGTCATTTTCTTTTAAGTGGCTGTAGTGGTTTTTACTTTCTAATTCTGTAGTTTCTACTGGGGTTTGAAGCTAGCTATATTTCTAGGTATCTCCATTTGTTTTTTTTTTAATTGGTTTTGTTTGTATTATGTGTGTGTTCAAGGAAATGTTTCATCCATTGTGTGGTTGTTTAGTCCCATCCAATAAATTTTCATAGAGGCTATACTCTCATGAGCTGTCAAGCCAGAAACAAGGAATGAAAAGTTTCCTGTCTTTTGTTCCTTTGGTATTGTTGAAACAGAAAGGTCTAGTTTTTAGTTGTTGATGAAGCTCTTTTATGATGGCAGAACAGCTTGTTATCCCTAGTTGTCTATTAGAAAAAACGTCAGGAAGTAACTATACTATGATGTGAGTGAATCTCATTAGTGTGCAGGATATAAGGTTATCGATGAGAAGTTTCCTTTTAGATTCAGTATTGATGAGAGTAACTGTCAGACAACACCACTAGCCCCAAAAGCTTATTCTGTTAGCGAAAGGCCCGAGAACTTTTATCAAGCTAAAACCCTTCCTCACACAGAGCCCCCCTCTTTCCTGAGGTAAACAAAGAAATGCAGATAGGCAGAGACAGGTTGATGCAGCCCCACCCCTACAGCATGCATATTAACAAAGAAGTGGGGAATCGGCATTGGAGGTTTCAAAGTAAGAACCTCTTGCATGCAATGCTTTAATATCTTGTTAGAGAACACTCCAAAAGCTTAAGCTTTTAGGGAATAAACCATAATGGATATCAAGCTAACAAAAACAACCTAAGTTCAGGAAGCTAGTCATAACTTTTCAATGGAGGGAAAGAAAATTTCAACCGTTTGACACCTTATTTCTTTCTCCTTCATTCCCTTGATGCTTATGAGTGGAAATGGACCTATGCATCTGTACGAAGCTCTTTTCAGCTACTGGGTTTAATTTTGAAAGAAAAATATGAGGGAGAGGAAATTGTAATTTTTCTTCTCATTGCCAAAATCAAGACACTGGTCCAGATAATTGCATAAAATATATTTTAATTGGTTGTTGCCATTGAATTTTTTCCTTGCTTCTTGGCGTATTATATCAAGCTGATATAACTTGGACAGCATGAGAGAACACGATAGGGCAACCATACATGAAGCAATGGAGCAGCAGACAATAAGTGTCGCCAAGGTAACAACTTTTATTATATGGAATGTGGTCCTCCCAGGAGATCTAAATGCCTGCATACAAATTTATTATGTTAAATAGCTCAAAATTTGAAACTAAACTTAGATGGTGCTCAGCAAATTTTTTCCAAAGATAAGAAATGCAGACATGCAGAGTTGGGTTAAGCATAGGGTTACTCTTAGGCAATCAGTAAGTTTCATAAACTAAATCTTAGCAGACCTCCATAGGCCTTGACCTTCTGATGGTCTTTACTATTCACCTGTTAATGAACAATTGATTAAGCATAAGATTAGCCTTATATTGGTAAAGGCTGCTATTTGAGGCAACAAATGATTAAATTACGCTATTTTATTCTCAGGACATCACATAGAGCTTGTTTATCTCTATCTACATCTTGTTTTTACCTGTTTGTCTTGAATTCTCTGCATCGTTTTCAAATATTAAAAACCAGGACAGGTCCCAGTATCCTTAGATGTCCTACAACAAGCACATCAATGGAGATGAATCCCATTTGTCGTATAGGTGTCACCTATTTTCTTTTCTTTTATCAACATACATCTGAGAATTAATACAATAATGAGATAAGAAATTAGGATGCAGTTAATTTCAAATTGCTAAGATAGATGTTATATGCATTACTGAAATTGGAATTCCCCTGGTGCTTCTAACTTTCCAGATATTTAAATTTTGTATGGTATTGTATTTCAATTTCTATCCATGTTTATAAATCTATTCTGTTTGTTCAAAACCATTTGCAGAATTCCATATCCTATACTATTGTTGATTCAATTTTGTCTAATGCTCTATTGTATACTCGCAGCTGACTGTTAATCTTGTCTATCTCATATCTCTCTTCTAGGCTGGTCTTGTGACAACTCTGAGTACTAAAACGATTGTTTTTGGAGCAACAAATCCAAAGGGCCAGTATGATCCTGATCAATGTAATACTTTTATTCAGAAGATAGTGTCTGTTGTTTGCTACCTAGATTTTGGTTACTTAATTGTGGAAGTTGTTGGGCTCTGTAGAGAAGACTAAACTTTTTATTGTATGAATCACTTAAGAGTATATGTGGCAACAATCATTTTTAGCCTGATTTCATCTTTTTAACCTGCTTTATAGCTCTGTCCGTTAATACGGCACTCTCGGGTCCCTTACTGAGCCGATTTGATATAGTCCTTGTACTCTTGGATACAAAGAATCCTGAATGGGATGGAGTTGTGTCATCTCACATCCTTTCTGAGGTATCGTGCTCTTACGATTGTGTAAATGGCTCGCTGTCGTCTCATGCAGATTTATCTAATCATGACTTTCCGTTTTTAATTGAATCATTTTCAGGGAGAACCAGACAAAGGCAAGCAGGACGAAAATTTAGCAGACACCTGGCCGTTTCCTATGCTGCGTAGGTAAAATGTTTTCTGTACTTGAAGATAGCTAAGGTTTATATAAAAAATAAATAAATAAATAAATAAATAAATATATATATATATATATATATATATATATATATATATATATATATAACTTTTTTATATTATTATTATTATTATTATTTTTTGTTAGAGTTGTTTATAGGAAAATTCTCTCTTCTTGTTTATCTTATTGAGATTTGAGAATCACAACATGTAACAAGTTGCATTGTTGCAACTTCTCAGAATGTAGTTAACAACCTTACATTAAAACAATCAATGAGTTTTTGTAGGACTTAGAGACCATTGAAACTTTAAAAGCTTCCTAGTTTAGTGATCATGAAACCTCCACATTCTATTGTAAAATTTTCTGAGCTAAATTGACTTCATAACTATAGGCAATAACAGACGAGGTGTTCCCTCTGTTAGACAGATTTATTTCAATAGACATTTATGTGAGAACCTCAGAGTTCCCTCAACATTCTACATATATATATATGTTTGTGAGAGCCCAAGTTCCAACATATTGTGGAAAATGTTGCAGATATATTCACTTTGTTAAAGGGTTCTTCAAACCAGTCCTTACGAAGGAGGCTGAGATAGTTATCTCCAGCTATTATCAACTCCAAAGAAAATCTGCAACAGACAATGCAGGTTCCACCTAAAAATATTTCGTTTGTTAAATCTTTCTACCATTGTTTAATCCATGTAATTGATCCTCTTTTTTAATTTAATTTAATTTTTTTTTGTGATTCAGCGAGGACAACTGTGCGTATGCTTGAAAGTTTGATACGCCTAGCACAAGGTACACTATCCTATTTATGGAGTGAATGTCTTGGAGTCAATGTCTAATACTTCTAAGATGTTTAGTCTAATATTGCAGCACATGCAAGGCTGATGTTCAGAAATGAGGTGACTAGGTTAGATGCCATTACAGCCATTTTATGTATTGAATCATCCATGACTACTTCAGCCATTGTGGACAGTGTCGGAAATGCTCTGCATTCAAATTTCACCGAGAACCCTGATATGGAATGTATCCTTTTCAGCCGAAGGTGGATATATTTGTCTTTTGTTACGTTCTGTCCTTGCATATCTATTTTGCATGCTAAAACTTATAAAGCACACAAATCGTATTTTGGGTGTCATGCAAAAAATGTATCCTATTCATACGTTGATCTCTTGACTACACATCAAATAGATGCCAAGCAAGAAGAACTGATCCTCGAAAAGCTTAGATCATTCGATGAGTTCCCCTGAAGATGTGATGTTTGGGAAGCCTAACGTAGAGAAGACCATTGTATGCTTTGTTTACTACGTATGGAATCAATATTTTCATTTTTGTTGTATTATTGAGAAAACTAGGTGTCAAGACATTAATATGTAAAAACATTACACAATGATTTACCCTTTGTACTTTATAGGGTACTTCAAAATTGAACCACTGCCTAGAAACCCTAAAGTAACTTAAGTAACAACTAACATTACATTTTTAGAAAAAGCATCCGAGATTATATGAAGGGAAAAATTCAGAAACAGTACATGAATAGTTTTCGCCATTGATAATTAAGCTTCCTTGAGTTTCAAAAATAGCAAATTAGTACATGAACTAACAAACCCGACCCAATTATGGATCCTATCATTAACGACGCCAATGCCACCTAGCATCTTTTCAAAGGTAAACTTGTCTCTTCTCTTCTCTCTATACACAATCAGTTCTCTCTCTTTCATTTTCCAAAAATGAGAGAGATGGTGATGGAAGTGACAATAGCTAAGAGCTTCTTCACCTCCAACCCATAAACTCACCCAATCTCCCCCATCTACACCTCAAAATCCAATCTTTTCCATGACCCAGGAACCAAATCCCCTCCAATTTGCAACCCTTCATGACAATTTGATCGGAACTGAAATCTGAAATGGGTCACCTGAACTTGCTAGCATCGAAGCGAATCCCTAGGTAATGGCGCCTCTTGGACTTGGTCTCGGCGGCCTTCTTCAGCATAGTGATCCTCTTCTTCCTCCTAGTCTTCACCCCCTTGGGCCGCCTCAGGTCCCCAAGCGCTTCCGTTATCCACCAACATTGATCCGAGGATGATGATTGCATTTAGACTGGTCCAAACTAGAAAGACTTCGCCGGAAAATGAAATCCGGCGAGCATTAGTGAGAGAGAGAGAGAGAGGAACTATGAAACTACCAAACTACCCCCTGAAAATGAATAATGGCATAAAGTTAACGGTGCTAATGATGACATGTACCAAAAGTGTGCCGGGTTTGTTAGTCCAGGTACTAATTTGCTATTTCTGAAACTTAAGAAGCTTAATTGTCAGTGGCGAAAACTTCATATATTGTTTGTAAAAATTTCCCTTATATGAAAATTCACAACCTGCCCAGAAGCTCTACCATATGTCTTAATAACATCTTGAACATGAGTATACAACATATTGTCATCAACAAATAACTAGTGATTAACAAGAGAAGCATTACGACAATCTGAAATACCAGCCAACAACTCCAACCGTTGTTTTTATTGCAATAAAGCTAAAAAACCTTTTGCTCTAAGAAAAGGTATGGAGACAATTAAGCCTCTTGTAGGCATTACATAACCTCTAAGTTTGGAGAAGTTTTAAATACACACCCTTAATTACTTAATACACACTCCTTACTCAATATACCTACCATTTAATTTCTCATTCTAATATTTTACTAAATACACAACCCAAATTACCTAAAATATCCTTAACCTAAAAAACCATGAAATACACTATTATTTAACTACATTAAGGCTACTATTTAATTTGATTAGTATATATTAACATATTAGTGTTTTATAATTGACCATATTAATTACTTGTGTTAGAAATAAGTTTTGTATTATTTGAGTTCTCATCCACCAAACACCATATTGATCAAGTATAAAATTTTGAGTCGAACATTCAACCAAAACTTTATCAGTAGTTTCTCTACAATGACGGAACTACGAAATTGTCATTGGATGGTCAAACAAATTAACAATTACAAAGTTTTATACCTCTGATAACCACTGCAAGTGGCTTAGTGGTTCTTGCCTAGTTGGGTGTGCTCCCCAACCTAGGTTCGAACCCCGAAGCTGTCAAAGTGGCCAGGCACACAGTTGGAGCATTTCCCAGGCGCCGAAGGGGTTTATCTTGGGCCTAGGAAGCCTTTGGGTTCCCCTTGACAAAGTAAAAAAAAAAAAAAGTTTTATACCTATGATGTTTTATATTAGATAATAAATTGACTAATCATAACTTTTAGAAAAAAAAAAAAAGAAGAACTAAAAGTGGGAGTAAAGCGATTTGTTCTAAAAATATTTAATGCCATTGATTTTGAAATTCTAAATTATATGGTTTCTCACCCCATTTAATTACAATTTATTTAAGGAAAATTTAAATTAGATGGTTTCTAACTTTATTGTTGTTTTAAATGAGGATGCATGTAAAAGCAAATAAAAGAAGAATGGCAGTGAGAGCTCTGCCGCCGATAAACCCTAGCCGCCCTGGCTTGGGTATTCAAAGATGCTTTGAAGCGTCGACGTCATCACTGGTCGGAGCCTGCTTCGCCGGAATTCAATGTCGAGATCTCTTAACGACTTTCTTTTGGGTTCTCTGTCTCCGATTTCCTTCTGCGTTCGGGGATGCTAATCTTGCAATTGTAAATCATACTCGAGATCGAACGCGGCTGGATTTATGGATTCGACCAAGGATTCGGAATAAGACGGCCCGCAATCACCTGTGCTTGGGTCGTCTTCTGGAGACGACAACGGCGGAGCGCGGCGGTGCCGGTTTGATTGGGTTCATTTGGAATCCCACTTGGAGTGCGGCGGTGCCGGTTCAGCCTAGAGCATGGAAGATAGATTCTGGGCCTGGCCTTTTTGGGATCGGAGTGACTGGTGGGTTTTTATACCCACCCTCTAGTTAGTTTTTCTTTTAAACTTGCCTATTACTATGCGTACTGTGTAGTAGTTAATAGGCTCGCTTTGAATAAGTGAGCATGAAATGTTGAATGAATGGTCCTATCCTATGTATTAGGGCTGGGAATGGGCCTGGCCCGTGTAAAATTTGAAGGGCCCGGACCCGGACCAAAATTTTCGAGCCGGGCCTAAATAATGTTTTTTAATTTTTGGGACTGAGTTGAGGGCGGACCGTTTTTCCCGGGCTGGGTTTTGCGGGCTTTTGGGCCCAAAAGGCAAAAAAAAAAAAAAAAAAAAAAACAACAGATCGATTATCAAAGTTCCAAATTGCAGATCTAAGCTCCGCTGCTCCAAACCCATTGCTCTGCCCAGATCGAAGCTCCAAATCTGGGTCACAGTTTCTATATGACTAGAGAAGGGAAAAACAAAACAAAAAGTCCAACTCTGCAAAACAATTCAAGCCAAACCAACCCATTTCCTCTCTTCAATCCATCAATGGCGTCAAGGATGACCAGCTTCCATTCCAAACCCAACTACCTGTTCCCGACTCACAACCCGATTCGCAACTCCGACGGAGTCTTCGAGTTCGACGACGCCGAGTTGTAGGTCAAATATATGATTCTTGGTGTTAATAATAAGAAATAGAGAAGGGAAAAACAAGAAGAATGAGGAGAACTGGAGAAGGAGGAGGAAGCTGACCAGGTGTGCAAAACCAGGCGTGGTCGTCAACGAGGTTGTCATTGGGGTTCAAGAAATCGAACCACTTGGGGGCGTTGATTTGCTCGTAGGTAGATCAGATCTACCATTGATTTGATGGGGAAGGAGGTTTAGGAAGAGAAGGAAAAGAAAAAAAAAAAAGAGGGAGAGAGGAACAAGAAGAAGACGGGAACTGGAGAAAGAAGAAACCGGAAGAAAAGAAGAGAGAGTGAAGGAAGGAGAGAGAAAACTAGAAAAAAAAGGAACTGGAGAAAGAAGAGACGGGAAGAAAAGAAGAGAAAGAAACTAAGAAAGAAGAGAGAGTGAAGGAAGGAGACAGAAAACTAGAAATAAAATAAAATAATTGCCAGACTTTACATGATTTTGGGCCTTCGGACTTTTTTTTTTCTGACTTCTAAGGACTGGGCCCGGCCCGTTGTATAATTTTTTCGGGCCGGGCTTTATAAAACTGCCAAATTTTTTTAAAGGGCCCGGACCGTTCGGGCCGGTCCCGGGCCGGGTTTCGGGATTTCGGGCTAAATTCCCAGCCCTACTATGTATCATCGTGGTGTCTACTGCATCACAACTTCTTGTCTATCTGTACATGGTAGCGGAAGGATATGTAATGGTCATTCTGGCCTTACCCTACATTAATGAAATCTCTATAATGTTCATTGTCAAAAAAAAAAAAAAAAAAAGAGGATGCATGTATAGAAATTTATTGTGTTTATAATTATAGAATCATATAAGGAATATATGATTATTATTATTTTTCTTCTAATACATAGATGTCTATTTTGGTCATTTAATCTACCTATAAAATCTGATTTGAAATATAAAATAATAGGGATGTGTATTAAGTAGTTTAGGGTGTGTATTTAAAATTGGATTAATTTCAGTTTAGTACCCTGTGGTTTGGGGGTAACATCATGTCAGTCCCTGCTCTTTCAATTTGATCAGCAACACCCCTGTGCTTTCAATTTCAATAAGCCGTGCCCAAATTTTACTATTCCGTCCAAATTTTACTTTGTCAATCCAGTCAAAGTTAACGTTCAAATTGGACGGAACAGTAAAATTTGGGCACGACTGATTGAAATTGAAAGCACATGGGTGTTGCTGATCAAATTGAAAGAGCAGGGACTGACATGATGTTACCCCCAAACCACAGGGTACTAAACTGAAATTTATCCTTTAAAATTTCTCGTAAGTTTGCCCATAACCAGAAAAGAAAATCATACAGAACTTAGACACTGCATTATCACATCAATCCATGACCCTGCAAAACCAAATCTTTTTATCACCTTTCGTAAAAAGATCCATTCCATCTGATGGTATGCTTTAGCTTTTACTCAAATTCAATTTTAAAGCCATATAACCACCCTCACCTTTTCTCTTATTATGAACAAAATGTGCTACCTCATTTTCCACCAAAATGTGATTAGTGATCATCACTCGACCATGAACAAAAGCGCTCTAGAATGGAGAGATTACATAAGGTAGAATAATCTTCAATTTGTTTACAGTCTCCTTGGAGCATAATTTACAAATCACATTACACAAAGCTATAGGTTTTAGACCAGCCATATTCCCAGGGTTTTTTTGACTTTGGAAGAAGGCAAACATGAGTGAAGTTTATCTGCTTAAGAAGAGTTCATGTATGTAAGAAGCTTTGCACTGCCAAAGTAATGTTAGAACCAATAGTGTTGAAAAATTAATGGTGGTATTCCATTTGGTCCATGATATTTAGTGGCATGTTCGTGGGAGCCTTTCTTATCTGCAAGTGCAGTCAAAGCCACGAGACAAGTAGCTTCCACATGTTCAATTTCATTGCTAGAGCTGCAAGAAGAAAGCAAACACGTTGCATCAATAAATTCAGAAGACATGTTATAATCATCAATCTTGGCTGAGAAACATTTGGGTCCTTTTTCAACCAAAGTCTGTTTTGTTTTCGTTTCCAGACCCACAGGGATTGCAGCCAGCTTTGCAATCCTGGCGATCAAATTCAGACCCTTTTTCAACTCGGCTTCCAGCAAGGCAGTCGAGTTAATTTTCAATGCTTTCCTCTGGTTTTGAATGACCCTACGAAGCATATTACATCTAGGATGTATGTGTCCTAATCTTCCATAATAATGACAAGTAGGAGTGAAGTTTTTTGGGTTGTGAATATACCTGGGCTGACGCACAGAAGTATGCTTGTCAGTACTTACCGAAGAGCTTTTCTGATGTGCTTGGAGGGCTCCATGTGGTTCTGACCTTACGGGCAACTTGGGACCAGAATCGTTGTCACAAGAGGTTTGTGACTGACTTGATGAACTTTCACATTCCACACCTTTTACAAAAATCAAAGGCTTGCAGGATTCACCATTATATCTTAATCGTTCTTTGTAACAATGAGCTTTGCCAAATCCAATCATTTGAGAAACTTTTTCAGAACCTATAGAGAATTTGTTAAAGCTTTCCTTGACTCTCAATAATTATTGCTGCAATTTCTCGTTTTCAAGGGTTAGTGAAACATTTAAAGAGGATTGAGCCTTTATTTCAACCTGCAAAACTTTGATTTTGTTAGTAATCTCATCATGCTCCTTGTCCCAATCTTGAGATTTGACCTCACCCTGCAAAACTTTAATCTTATCAACAAGGTCAATACGCTCTTTTTTCCCATTCTTTTAAGAAATTTCAAATTTTTGCTCAATTTTTATCTTTTCCACTCTTAAAGATTCGACTTCTTTTTCAAGTTTATTATTTTTTCGAAGAACAATTCTTGAAGCATTATACAATTGCTTGCATTTTTCATTTGTTTCTTCATAAAGAGTATCATCTTCTATGTCAGAATCATCAGATAATGCAGTATCAAGAGAGGAAGTAAGAGCAAGATTTACCTCTTCACCATCAGATTGAGAGCCTTCATACTATCACTCCATGTGGATTTTAAAGCCTTGTTTGCACGCAAATTATAACATGGACTTTAAAGCCTTGTTCGTACGTGTAATTATTCGAATTTCACAGTTTAAGGGGTCGTGTGAAGTTTGAGTTTTTATACGTTGGGATTCTCAGAAAACTTTCTTCACAAAAGTCGTAGAGCGCGTCGATACGAGTTCGTGGATATGTGGAACCCGGGAATCGGAGTTCGTATGAGAATGTTATGGCTATTGGAAGAAGTTTCCATTTTAGTATAAATAGAAGTTTCCCAAGTGGGAAATTTACTATTTTCATTTCTTTCCTTTTCTGGAAACCCACTCTCCTCTCTCTCTTCTCTCTCGGTCGATACCTTCTGTATCGAAGATTTCCGTCTGACCCGACCCGAACCCGGCGACTCGACCCGGCTTTTCCGGTGAACTGTGGCGGTCTCCGGCGACGAAACTTTCCAGATAGGATCGTTTCCTCCTTCTGGTCGTCTCTGTGGCATCCTCTTGTGGCGATAACCACCGGGTACGGCGCAGCAAGGCGGTGCAACTGGTGTTTTCAGACCCGACAGGAAAACACAGTTCCGGCGACGTCAAGGCTTCAGGCTTCCATCCTTGGGTTCGTGGGAGGCTCCTTCATCGATCTATGGTGTTTGTTTCGATCGATTTACGTGGAAATCGGTTCAACTCAGATTGAATTACTGTTCACGGTTTGTGAGGTAGTTTTCGATCCCTTATGCTTGTTTTCTGACTTCGAGCTAGTTATGAAAATCCACAAGCATGCTTAGATGAAGCTTTTTGATGTTGGAAGTTTTGTGAAATATTGAGTTTTGGCCGGCGGCGGTGCGCCACCTCCTGTGGCGGCGTTCCGGCTGTGTTCCTGCCATGTAAGGGACTGTTTTTGGTATTATATATGTTTTACTCGTTGATACGAGCGTTTCGATATATAATATGCAAATTTTAGAGTTCGTATGGAATTGTTATGATTTTTACGGTTTCATACCTATCGATTTATTCGATCCGTGAGGATTCGAGCGTCCGATCGACTTGTGTTTGGGTCATATCGATCGTGGACGTATTCCGGAGACTTTGGGAGGTCTCAGATGTGGTTTTGCCTCGATTGGCGCCACTTTGGGGATTTTAGTTCAAAACAGGGGTTTCGGACTTAAATCAAATGTGAATCGTTACTAAGTGGAAATCGTTTGTGATTAGGTACTTGACGAAGTATTTAGACGGTTATTTGGCGGATTGGCCGCTTTGTTCTTTGTTGAAGACGCAGCGGGAATTCGAGGTGAGTAATCTCACAAGGTTCATTATGAACGGAATTACCATTATTGTTTTGGCGTTAATTATTTAACTGCAAACTATAGTTGGTATTAGTAGGCATTCCTGAGCGAATGACTACGTATATATATATTTACGTGAAATATATATATATTCTTGTGGATGATGTGTGATGAATAATATGCATGATGGTGTTCATATTATTGTTAAATGCGACTTTTCATAGAAATAATATTGTGGAAAAAGATGTTTTCTATTGTTTTGAAAAGTATAGATGGTTGATTTTGAGACCAGATGGGGTTTGAAAAGCATAGGTCGCAGATGGTGACCAACGGTTGGTTCTAAGACCAGACGGGGGCTGAAAACCAAGAGTCACAGATGGTGACCAATGGTTGATCTGAGACCAGATAGGGTCTGAAGATCAAGTGTCACAGATGGTGATAGGTCGCAGATGGTGACCAAAGGTTGATTCTGAGACCAGACGGGGTCTGAATGATTATAGGTCACAGATGGTCACAGGTCGCAGATAGTGACCAAGGCAAGAAATAAGGAATCACGCAGTTGGCCGGGTAAGTGGGTATGATCAACTAGAGCGCTAGTCTGTCTGCCATTATAGTTATGGGGGTAACGGTCGAGGTTGCTGGAGACTCATAAGTATATAGTTAAAGGAGAGTTATGAGAGTATTCTTCTTTTATTGTCTAGATGAGACTTGAATTGCTTCTTGATGGTTAAGTTAGCAAATAGAACATTGTCACAGCGGTGATTTATGTTGTCCTTTCGGTGGAAAGGATATGGAATGTTAGAAGGAATCATGGTTGCATGTTTTCCTTAAGCTGATTTGTGTGAGTTGTTGATTGAGGTTCATGAGTTACTCATACGGGCTTGCAAAAGCTTACCGAGTTTGTTGTGTGGCAACCCGGTGCACCATTCAAACGGTGTAGGGGTTAATCCTGCAGGTCAGGGAAATCGTGGCTGAAGCTGAGGTAGCTTGTTGGCAGCAGAACAGGTAGGAAGCAAATTTTGTTGGCTTTGCCAGTGTATGACTTCCGCTATGTAGTAAGCTCTGAGGAGCATTTACGTTTTATTTTGTGATGACAATTTAATTCGTAAGTTTGTGTAATATATAACTCTGTGGAGCGAGTGTATATTGACTTGGAGAGTTCAGGGCATCAGTATGTACTTGATTTTAGGGAAAGATGTTCTAGGTATTTTGTATTGATGAATGAACGATCGCGCATGTATAATTATGAGATTATATATCGATTTTTATTTGTGTAAAAATTAGGGGCGTGACAGCCAAGGTAATGGGTAAGGGAACGGTAAATACACCAGGTATTCCTAATCTCCAAAATGTCTTGTTTGTTGAAGGACTTCAAGCCAATCTCATAAGTGTTAGTCAATTAACTGATGATTATGAGGATGTAAATTTCAATAAAACAAGATGTATAGTTACTGATAACAATGGCAAAAATATTATGGGTGGTTTGCGTTCCAAAGATAATTGTTATCATATACGTGCTAATAAATCTGTTGAAGTGCAGACATGTTTGAAAGCTAAGACATCAGATGGTGTCCTTGAAATTTGGCATAGGCGTCTGGGGCATGTAAACTTTCAAGACTTGCTGAAACTTTCCCACAAGGAGAGTGTAAGAGGTATGCCTTCTCTGAGTGGTAAGCCAGAAAAAATGTGTGACGGTTGCAAGGCAGGTTAGCAAACCCGTGCCTCACATGGAGCTCATGCATATGGATCTAGTTGGACCTTCTCAAACCGAAAGCATGGGTGGTAAGAAGTATATTTTGGTTGTAGTTGATGACTTTTCTCATTTTACATGGGTGAATTTCCTTAGAGAAAAAAGTGATACTTTTGAAATCTTTAAAGGATTGTGCAAAAGAATACTAATGAAAAACATTCTTCAAATGTATGCATTGTTAGAGTTAGGACATATAATGGGACTGAATTTAAGAATGCTTCGTTTGTTGATTTTTTTCTTGAGCATGGAATTTCACATGATTTTTTAGCTCCGATTACTCCACAACAGAATGGTGTAGTTGAGAGAAAGAATAGGGTATTTCTAGATATGGGAAGAGTGATGCTACACTCAGCTGGACTCACTCCAAACTTCTGGGCCGAAGCGAGTAGCACTGCTTGCTACACTGGAAACCGTGCATTCATGAGACCAGGTACTAGCAAAACTCCATATGAGCTCTGGAAAGGTAAGAAGCCCAATGTAAGTCATCTTCGTGTCTTTGGTTCTCCTTGCTATATTTATAGAGATAGAGAATATCTTGCAAAATTTGATGCTAGGAGTGATAAAGGCATTTTTTTTAGGTTATTCTTTGGATAGTAGAGCTTATAGGGTGTACAACAAGCGAACCATGTCTGTTACGGAGTCCTATAATGTTTCTATTGATGATTGTATTGTAAGTAATGTCCAAGTTAACCCAGATGAGGATCAACCCTCAGGAAGCTGAGTAAGTGTGGAAATAAATGAGGCAAAGGATGACTCTCCCAATGATCCTATTTTTGATCCTCCACCAGTTCTGAGAATAGGGTTCAAACAAGTTTAGAAAGATCACTCTACTCAGGATATTATTGGGGACATACATGGGGGAATTCAAACTCGCAGACAAGCTACATCCCAGGTAAGTATTGATTATGCTCTTGTTTGTTTTCTGACTGAAAATGAAGTGAACATTAACATAATTTCAAATTGTGGTTTTGTCTCACTTATTGAACCAAAAAATGTTAAAGAGGCCTTGAATGATGATGATTGGATAAATGCCATGCATGATGAATTAAATCAGTTTACTAGAAATGATGTGTGGTATCTTGTTCCTAGGCCTAGTGAATTCAATGTTATAGGCACCAAGTGGATTTTTTGAAATAAAAGTGATGAGCATGGAAATGTTACTAGGAACAAAGCTAGATTTGTTGCTCAAGGGTACACACAAGTTGAAGGACTTGATTTTGATGAAACCTTTACCCCGGTTGCAAGCTAGGCTTGAATCTGTTAGACTTCTTCTTACGATTGCTTGTCACCTTCATTTTAAATTGTATCAAATGGATGTAAAAAGTGCCTTCTTGAATGATGTATTGCATGAGGAAGTTTATGTTGAACAACCTCAGGGATTCAAAGACCCTTGCAATCCTGTTCATGTGTATAGACTTAAAAAGGTTTTGTATGGTTTGAAACAGGCTCCAAGAGCTTGGTATGAGCGTTTGTCTACTTACCTAGTGAGTAAATGGTATCCTAGAGGTTCAGTAGATAAAACTTTGTTTGTCAAAAGGGATGAACACCATGTCATGATTGCTCAAGTCTATGTTGATGATATCATATTTGGCTCTACTTCTGATACTTATGTTAAAGAATTCACTAACATCATGGAAAGTGAATTTGAAATGAGCATGTGTGGGGAGCTGAATTGCTTTCTTGGCCTACAAGTTCGTCAACTGAAAGCAGGTATGTTTCTATCACAAACTAAGTATGCTGAGAATCTTGTGAAAAAGTTTGGGCTTGAATCAGCAAAGATTATTACTAATCCAATGAATCACCAAACTTAGTGAGGACCTCACAAGTAAGTCTGTTGATCAAACTCTCTATAGGAGTATGATTGGTAGTCTTCTCTATCTCACTTAGTGGTGGGCAAAAAAACCGATGCAAACAGAAAAACCAGCCTGGACCTATCCGAACCGGTCGGTTCGGTCCGAGTTCTGGAGAAATTTTTGAAGAAAAAGTCTGGTCCGGTCCCAAACTGAGTCAGACCGGGTTCGGGTCCGGTTTTCAATTTTAAAAGAACAAAAGGCCTAATGGGCCCGAATATTATTAATTAGTAATATTTTTTTTTATCTTTTGTACTTATCCTCTCCCTCTTTTTACACAGAAACGCGTCTTCTAGCCTACTTTATTCTCTCCTCTTTCTTCTCTTTGGTCTTCACTATCAGTCTTTTCTTTATTCTCTCTGAGACTTTTTTTTTTTTTTCCGATTAACCTTTCTTCTTTCTTCTTCTCTACCTATCACTATAAGTCGTCTTCTTTATTCTCTCTTCTTTCTTCTCTCTGAGACTTTCTTCTTCTCTACCTATCACTATCAGTCTTCTTCTTTATTCTCTCTTCTTTCTTCTCTCTGCGTCTTCTTTCTTCTTCTTTTTTTGTTTTCAATTAACATTTTCTTCTTTCTTCTTCTCTACTAAAGGGGGATGGATGTATCAACCGTCCATTCACTTGTCTATTGAAGGGGCACTTCAGAGTTCCCTCTTCTACTGGCAACACCAGAATTTCCGACATCCAAAGCTGGAATTCGACGAAATCAGGACATGCATGTATTTGATAGCCTTTCGCATCAATGTCTAGGTAGTAAGTGTGATCCAAGCTTTGATTTTCTTTGATGACAAACAAGTTTGGGATTGATCTGTGCTCTGTGATGTGGTCTCCGACCACCATACCTCTTCTGCTTCTGTTTTCGACTCTTCAAAATTGATAGATCTATCATGTTCTGTTGTTTTTGAGTTGATCTATATGTATAGAGTTTTGTAGTGTTGTAAAAATAAAGATTCTGGTTAGTTTTGTGATGAGAAATCATCAAATCAATGTTGTCTTTCGGGATGAAGAAATCAGCGATATAGAACCGAAAGCCTGGACAAACCGGACCGTTTAGTCTCGGTTTGGGTTTAGGCCGATCCCTGTTTTCAGCAAGTCGAAGCCCGGCCCGGAATTCCTTTCCCGGTCCCGGTCCCTGTAAATGCAGTGCCGATCTGGGACCATGCCCAGCCCTAAATTCTCCCTGCTAGTAGGCCTGACATATCAAATCCCAAGGAATCTCATTTGGAGGCTATAAAACGGATAATACGTTATGTATTAGGTACAACAAATTGTGGCATCTATTTTACCTGTGATGCTAACGTTGAAATTGCAGGCTATTCAGATGCAGATTGGGGAGGAAACTTGAAAGATCGAAAAACTACATTTGGTGGCTGCTTCTTTGTGGGAAACAACATGGTGGCCTGACATAGCAAGAAGCAAAACTGCATATCCCTTTCCACAGCTGAAGCAGAGTATGTGGCTGCAGGTAGCTGTTATACTCAAATGTTATGGATGAAGCAAATGCTTCGTGACTACAAAATCTCACAAGGTAAGTTGACCATTTTTTGTGATAACTCAAGTGCCATCAATATTTCCAAGAATCCAGTGCAACACTCCCGCACTAAGCATATGTCATAAGATATCACTTTATCCGAGATTTGGTTGAGAAAGATATACTTGAACTTGCATTTGTTCCCACTGAGTATCAATTAGCAGACTTGTTCACAAAACCCTTGGATAATGCACCTTTTGAATCACTGAGAAGTGCCATTGGAGTTCTGAGTTCTGAGACTCTTCCTTAATTTCCATATCTCTCTGCATGCATTCATGTTGTATGTCTTCATGGTAGTATAGATGCATTTTTTTCTTTTCGCTTCTGCATTGTTAGGTTCAGTTTCTGGAAATTCAGGATTGAAATGGTGGTTTGTGTCCCCAAGTGTCTGACAGATTAATTTGAACTTAGATTGACAAGGGCTGTCCTCCTTTTCTTAAATTGTTGTGCAATGGGGTGCTTAGCACGTTTTGAATTTGCTCTTGCATCACTCTGTAATCTTGAGCATGAACAACATATTTTCTATCACTTTGGATCATCACATGCACACATACTCTACGTGGCGGTAAGTAATATTTGTGGTTGATTTGTTCTCAATACTCTTGTACGAAGTTGTTCAATGTTATTGCTGCTCCTTGATAATAATAATAAAAAAAGGTACAATGTTTTGTGGAGCATGGCCAGGCTATTTCCAAAGTAAACAGGCCTCGGTCGTGACAAACGATATGAGGATTGGGAAGAAACGAGAATGGTTTGGTCACCGCGGTGGATTGTGAAACTATTGACTCGAGTAAATGTGTTCTTTAGGATGTCCTTGTTACATCTAGTATCCTAAAGTCATCTAACTTGGGAGCTGCTGACATAATACTCGTTACATGGGTCGTAGTCTTCTTGAGCAAATTAAAATGTTACTTTGTGTGAAAGGCAAAAAGAAAAAATTCAAAATCATGCCCACACGGTGTTATAAGGGGAATAAAGATTATGTGCATCAAATTGTTTCGTATGTGAGTTTTCCTTTTCAGGTTTCCATAAATACTACACACCCCATCTTGAGATATGTTCACTCTTCACATCAAGAGGTATAGAATACTCGATCATCCTCTATCTTACCTTGTGATTGTCGAATTCAATTCACTCGTGTGAACTTGTTCTGTTGCTTTCTTAATTCTGGTTGAGTGGTATTGCTCTTGTTGGAAAAACTATGCAAATTCAATCTAATCTTAGCAATTGGATACAAACCAAAATCATTGTGTGTTTGCATCTCATTTTTGCTTTACTCATATCATACTTAATTAAGAAGGAGTTTCAGGACTTGGTTTTGGTCCCTTTGACGAACTCTGCTTGTTTCAACTTGTGCTCTTGCAGTCCTCTTCATGGGTTCATGTTCTTTGTTTCCTTATTTGTCTTCCCTATATATGTATATATAAAATAAAATAAAGTTAAAAAAAAAAATTTGTTTTTTTTTTCTTTTCTTTTTTCTTCGTACTTCACGGTGTGTTTAAGGTGTTTCAGTTAGGTCTTTTTCTTTCAATTTTTAAAATTCGTCTCGAGGCCACCTTCTTTTTCTCTCGAGCTCTCACCATGCCTCGTTTCAAGCACACCATCAAGTGTCCTTCCGCTCCGGCCACCACGTCGCCTCCACTGACCTCGGGATTCTGGGTCGCCTACCTCCGCTGAGCATCCTCAGGATTTGGAGACATCCCAATCTCGGTCCACCGCCCAGGCACCATCGTCTCCTTCTGGGTCCGAGCACTCCTCCGCCGCCGTCGCTATTTCCAATTCTGCTGCCTCAGAGCCCGCGCCTGTCTCTCATTCGCCTGCTCAAACCTCGCACCGACGCTCTGCTAGCCCTTCTCCGGCGGCTCCTCAATCCAAGCGACCTCGCTCCTCCGTTTGCTCGGCTCCTTCCTCCTCCCTCTCGAGAAAGCCTCCCAGACCAAGTAAGGATTCTCGATTTGGAACTCGTACTCAGTGTCTTGATTTCGAAAATTATACATGTGTTAGACCTTTGGTTTATGAAAAGAAGTTTGATGTTGCTGAGTTGGGTACCTTGTTCTCCGAAACTGTTCTTGTATTTTCAAAGTCTAACACAAACTGGTCTAACTTGTCTTCCTGAGCCAGAATATGAGCCACTTGATTAGTTGTCCGTCTACCAAAAGCCACTCTAGCTGCCAAAGCTTCGTGCAGCAAGTCTCTTAAATCATGAAGCAAAAAACCCAATTCGAAATTATCTAAGGAAGATCCATTAATCGCCAATGCCAAATCCTTGCAGTCAGTTTCAACGATCAATGGCGTAAGTTGGTGTTCAATAGCCATCTGCACACCTAGAAGCAAAGCTAATAGCTCTGCATGCCTAGCCGAGCTGGATACTAGCACCGTGTGCCAGAAACCTTGCTAAAAATGCCGCCCAGACCTGTAAGCCCAGATTCCAAATCAAATGCAGCATCAACATTCAATTTAATAAAACCAACTGGAGGCTTTGTCCATCTAGAAGTTCTTCCCTGAACAATAGGAGAAGCGGAACAAAGACGTGCAGATTTGTAGTCTGCCCACCAGCCTATAGTCATTGGCACAACCTCTGTGGACAATTTGAAATGATCATCCCAAACTTTGGAATTTCTATTCCTCCAAGTTGCCTAAAGAATCATAAGTAAGGGAGCAAAAGAATCAGGAGCTAATGAGTGAACATATACTAACCAATCCGCAACACATGAAGATGAGGAAGAGTTAGGCATATTGGCCTCTCAAAGCATACTTGCTGCATGAGTACAATCATGCAGTGCATGGATAGGGGATTCAACTTCCTCCTCACAAAACGTGCATTGGGTATCAATGTCAATACCTTTTTGGCTGAGCCTGCTACGCGTAGGAAGAATATTTGAAGCCGCATTCCAAGCACAAATTTGCACATTGCCTGGTACAGGAGCCTTCCAAATTTGGTTCCATAGAATTGCACTAGAATTAGGAATTCCCTGATGGTCATCAAGGATTCTGCTTCTAGCAATATGGTATGCAGATTTCACTATAAATTGACCCTTTTTATCACCACTCCAAATCCATCTATCATCATGATTCCGAGGACTAAGAGGGATAGCCTGAATTTTTTCAACCATATGTATAGGAAATAATTCAAACAAGAGATAAGTATCACACACACCTGGGGAGAGAAAAAAGTCGGCAACAACAGCCACACTGTCTGTCCAGAACGAACTCAAATCTTCCCCCAATAACCAAGGTTCTGACCAAATATTAGTCGTAAACCCGTTTCCAATATGTTTTTGGATGCCTGCTCGAAGGATATCTCTACCTTGTAAAATACTCCGCCAAGCATAAGAAGGTTGGGTACCCAAGGTAGCCTCCCAAAAAGTACCATGAGGAAAATAATTAAGAGCTTTGAAGAGCTGACCAATAAGTATCTAGCCAGATTAAAAGCAAACAAGTATCTAAATCCCATACCTCCCATTCTCTTGGGTTTACATAATTCATCCCATGCACGCCAATGCATTTTTCTCTTCTCTTCCGTACCACCCCACTAAAACTGAGAACATAAATGATGGAGTTCCTGGATAAGATTCTGAGGCAAAAGATAGCAACTCATTGTATAGAGAGGCATTGCCTGAGCAACTTCCTTGATTAGGACCTCCCACCCAGCAGCACTAAGTAACTTGGAGAGCCACCCTGTTAACTTCTTAGAGAGATTATGTTTAGGGAAAATTTCATGAATGGTACCCAAAGTAAGGCTCACTATGCATTTCAGTACATCAAGTTCCAAAATATAAACTTTGGTACATGAGGTTTCAAAACCGACCTAGTAAACATACACGACGTCATTGACGCGTTAGTTTGTCGTATTTCAAGGGGTAAAGCGGTCTCTTCACATTTTTTACTCTGAGCACCCCGCTATCTCTCTTCTTTTGTTCTGGGCACCCAACTCTCTCTTCCCCCTCCCTCTCTCTCTTCCCCCTCCCTCAATTGGAAATCGGAAGCAGGTTCCGGGATCCAATGCTGCCATTGGCTGCGGACCACTACTCGGCTACAAAGGAGGATTCTTGGCTCCAGAAGCTTCCCTCACTCTAACTCCACCGCCAAACTCCAACCGACGCTCCTTCCTTCCTTGTCCAAGATGTCATCCACATCATAAATCAAGTCTCTGAGATCATCCAGCCATACCTTCACAGCCTCGTTCTTTAGTTGCTTCTCCTCCATAATTTGTGAGAAGGATGCAATAGAGATCAGATCGCAAGAACTCTCAAGATGAGTGAATAATCAAACAAGTTAGTCTTCCGTGACAGCCTGGGCATTATCAACTCACTACAAATTTATGCAAATGGGAAGTAGATAACATTTTTAAACCCTAAAAGTCTCTGCAAGTGGGAACTATAATAATCGTTTTAGAACCTAAATTTCTGCAAGTGGCCGAGTATCTACTTTTGGACCCTCAAAATCTCTACAAGTAGGAACGCGAGTTGTGCTCTGATAGATTCAATCCCCAATTCCTCTCTCCTCTCCTTCTCTCGCTTTCGGATCCTCTCGACCCGACCCGCCATGGCCGTGGCCTCCGCGTCCCCGGACAGGATCCAAGTCACGCCGCAGCAGCACCCCGTCATCGAGCCCTCGTTGTCCAGATTCTCCTGAATTGGGTTCGGATTTCAATTGGGTTTCTTTGGATTTTTAGAATTGGATTTCAGAATTGGATTTCTGGAGTTGGATTTCAGCATTGACCTGGGATGAGGACGATGCTTCTGTGGGAGGAGGACGATGACGGTGATGGTGCCGCGTGGTCTCCGGCCTCTTGAACCCGTAGTTCTCGTCGTCAGCAGCGGTTGAGAGAGAGAGAGAGAGAGAGAGAGAGAGGGAGAGCGAGAGTCAGAGGGAGTGAGGGAGAGGAATTGACAAATGAAAAACCAATTATGCCCTTCATTATGTGCGTAATGGCATGCAGACTGACGGAGTCATTAACGTCATGTACGTATATTGAGTCAAACTTCATATTTGATGTACCAAAGTTTATGTTTTGAAACTTGATGTACTGAAATTTAGAGTGGGCCTTACTTCGGGTACCATTCATAAAATTTTCCCTTATCTTTAATATAAGCAAAAGTATCAGATTTGGACCGGCCAACTAGAGTACGAATACCCAAATACTTTTCATGCTTATCAACCACCTGCACTCCCAAAATTCGCGCCAAATTTACACATAGATGAGGTTGCATACTGCCACTAAAAACCACATTACTCTTGTGCAAATTAACCTGCTGCCCCCAGGCCTTCTCATAAATATTCAACAAGTCACGGATAATAGAACAATCCTGAGAAGTAGCATTAAAATACTTCATACTGTCATCAGCAAATAGTAGATGGCTAATAATGGGAGCTCCATCACATATACGTAAGCCCTGCCACTGACCAAAAGAGACGGCATGGGAAATCAAAGCAGACAAACCCTCAGCACATGGCAAGAATAAATAAGGAAAGATAGGGTCTCCTTGCCTCAACCTACGCTGCTGTGTCACATATCCCCTAGGTACCTCATTAATAAGAAAAGAGTAGCGTACCGTAGATAAGCAAAACATGATCAGCTCCACCCATGCAACAACAAATCCCACTTTGAGCATAATCTTCTGCAAAAAAACCCACTCCAGCCTATCATAGGCTTTGCTGATATCCAATTTGAGTGCCAAGAAGCCTTCTTGTCCCCTATTCAATTTATGCATATAATGAGCAACTTCAGAAGCTACCAATATTATCAGAAATCAATCGATTTGGCACAAATGCACTCTGTTGAGAAGAAATAATATCCGGCAAAAACTTCTTGAGTCTGTTAGCAACGACCTTGGAAGCAATTTTATAAATTACATTGCACAAGGAGATATGTCTCAAATGTGACATATTCACTATCTCTTTTACTTTCGGAATAAGAGCCACATAAGTGAAATTCAAATCTGGCGGCATCTCCAAATTAGTAAGTATAGAAATCACTGTAGTACTAACTTCTGAACCAACTAGGTCCCAATAATTCTGAAAGAAAAAAGGTGACATACCATTAGGCCCGGGAGCTTTAGAAGGATGCATATGAAATAGAGCCGCTTTAACTTCATCCATGCCATATGGAGTCAGTAATTGTTCATTCATTTGGTCTGTTACCCTCCTCCAATAGTTTGCAACACCAAGTTTTGAGCATCTAAATCCAGAACCTGGGAACTAAAGATGGATTGGAAGTAGTCCAAAACAACAGACTCAATTCCTTGTTTTGAATCTTGCCACACACCGTTGTCATTAAACAACCCTTTGATTTTATTCTTTTGGTGCCGATTAGATGCCCTCTTATGGAAAAACCTTGAATTCCTATCCCCATCCTTGAGCCAAATTGCACGAGAGCGCTGACGCCAATAAGTCTCATCAATGGACATAAGTTCATTCAACCTTCTGGTCAGTTGTTGTTTGACCTCGATATCATTCTGGTCAAAGGGTTTCTGTAGCAGATCATTGAGTTGGGACCTAACACTCTCAACTTCCTGCCTTCTGCTTTGGAACACTATTCTATCCCATTCTAGTAAATCACCACCCACTCCTTTGATCTTATGACACAACCGAAGCATAGGATCCCTAATTTGGGGTATACCCCAAGCCTCCTCTACCTTCTAAGAGAAATCTTCATGTGCACATCACATCTCTTCAAACCGAAACTGTCTATGAACTCTATTCCTTTGCTGCAACTCGCGTTGCACCTCCAAGAGGAGGGGAACATGGTCAGAGCGACTAGGAAACAAATTCACAACCCTAGAGAAACCAACCTCCGCCTGCCAAGCTTGGGAACACGTACCTCTATCTAAGCGCTCTGTTATTGGAATCGCTCTAAGTGAAAGGGCCACCAGCAGCCCCCATATCAGCAAGATGATAGTCTGCCAATGCTTGCCAAAAGGCTTGCATATGACCATGGCTGCAAAGTCGGCCTCCAGACTTCTCTCCAATCTCGTTAAAGTCGCCAGCTACGACCCATTTCTCATTCGGATCCCTGGCTAGGGATCGTAACAGAGAGATTTTTTTTAATTAAATTGACCCTAGAACCAACAAAGATCTGAGTTAGGGAGACTTCAACATTTGGTACCTAAATCTTAAAAAAGACTGGCATGTATTTGCAAGACAAACCCTTATAAAGCTTAGAGAAAGAATACATCACCTTTCTTGTAGATATCTTCTTAGATATCTAAATCATTGTATGATTATCTTTCCTTGTATGACTCAGTTTCTGTGCTTGTAATTTTTATATAAAGAGACCCCTATTATCAGTTGAATACTATTAAATTGAGGACTTCTCTTGATTAACTCACGTGAACTATTAAATGGTGTGGGGGCATTTTGGTTTTATTTTTTTTTGCTAGAAAGAAGTGGAGAGGTGGTCTATTAAGTTGAGGACTTCTCTGGATTAACTAAAGTGAACTATTAAATGGTGTGGAGGCATGTTGTTTTTATTTTTTGCTAGAAAAAAGTGGCGATGTGGTCTATTAAGACTTCTCTTGATTAACTCACGTGAACTATTAAATGGTGTGGGGGCATTTTGGTTTTATTTTTTTTTTGCTAGAAAGAAGTGGAGAGGTGGTCTATTAAGTTGAGGACTTCTCTGGATTAACTAAAGTGAACTATTAAATGGTGTGGAGGCATGTTGTTTTTATTTTTTGCTAGAATAAATTTTCAGATAAGATTTGGTATAAGTTATGCATATTAGGTGATTGATAATTATCTAATAGTATTTAATAATTATTTTAGTGTTTTTTTTTTTGAGAATTATTTTAGTGTTTTAAATGTAACTAAGCAATCGAATTATCAATAAAAGAAATTCTTAGGTAGGGCAAACGTACCAGCCACGTGGTACGCCCAGCCAATCAAGTTTTTCTATTTTTTAATTGTATTATGAAACTACCCATGTTTAATGAAAATGAAATACCCAAAACATCTCTCTGCATAGGCAATGATTGGTTGGGCGTACCATAAAAAAAAACATGTGAATTATTTCATATTCCGAAACATGTGAATTATTTACCATTGAAAAAAACATGTGAATTCATCAATTTGTGTTTATTATTAAAAAGATTAAAATTTATATTTAAAAAATAAAAACTACTTAGGTGCCGCCTAACGCCTCCTCTCGACTAGCGCCTAGTGATTTTTAAAACCTTCCGCATTTAGAATTAGACATTTACTCCATGTTCCTATGAGAAGGGCAATAATTCCCTTGATAGGGAATTAGAGACGTCCAACATACTTACTCACAAGTCATACTTATGAAGCACGTGGGTAGCTGCGTATCGCGCTGATCTCATAAGCCGGTGTCCGACTAAGCGCTTGGGCGCTAGTCCCCTCTCGACTAATAATTTTTAAAAGGGTTTTTGTCCATTTACACCATTTTTAGAGATTTTTTTCCCACTTACCCCACTAAGTTTTTTTAATTCCCTCTTACCCAAAACACTCTAAGGAGGTCTTCCCTAATACCCAATTAAGATTTTTTTTTTTGTTTTTATTATTTTTTTAATACCATTTTACCCTCACCTTTGTTACTTAGAGAGAGAGAGAGAGAGAGAGAGAGAGAGAATGGAAGAGAGAGAAACCATAGGGGACTTCGCCGGAGTCCGATCACCGGCAGCCGGATTCCGGTCACCGACCGCCGGATTCCGATCACCGGCTACCACCCACCAAAAAGTTTTTTTGCCCCCAATAGACGTCTATTACCCCCTAATAGACGTCTATTGCCTCCCAATAGACGGCTATCAGCCATGTATTGCCCCCCAATAGACGGCTATCAGCCATGTATTGCCCCCCAATAGACGTCTATTGCCCCCCAATAAAGGGGCAATAGACGTCTATTAACCATGTATTGCCCTCCCAATAGACGACTATCAGCCATGTATTGCCCCCCAATAGACGTCTATCAGCCATGTATTGCCCCCCAATAGACGTCTACTATCCCCCAATAAGACTTTCAGTTGCTAGAATGAGAACTAATCTCTTTAAATTTAGACAAATAAAACTTTGATTATAGGAAAAAAACAAGGAGATTACATCAATTCAAAACGTCTATTGCCCCAATAGAACCTTTTTTTTTTTCATTTTTCTTTCATTTTGGTCTTCTGCCCCATTTTATCTATATAAAAAAAAAAAAATAGTTTGGGTACCCAGAGAAAAGCTCTGGGCACCAAATCCTTGTTATCCTCCACCAATTTCCCGTCTACCAGCAGCCCGCCCGCCACCTCGAAGAGGGATGAGAGAGAAAGTGCAGATCGGAGAGGGATGACCGGTCTCCGCTTCCTGCTGCCGGGACGAGTCGAAGGCGAGGTCCAAGCAACCGGTGACGGCTTCGTGCCAGAGAGAGAGAGAGAGAGGTGCCGGCGACAGAGTCGTCCTTCGACCCAGACCTAGAACCGGCGCCGACGATCGAGGCTTTGACCGCCGGAGCTCCATAGCACCAGCTCATCTCTTGCGCCGACGATCCATACCTGAAACCCGATGAGATTTCTTCGATCCGGTGTGAGAGCGTGAGGGACAGAGGCTGAGTCGGAGCTTTGCAGGTGGTAGTAGGTGGAGTTGGCGTCGGGGCTTTGCAGGCCGGGAAGAGAGAGAGAGAGAGAGAGAGAGAGAGAGAACGCAGATCGGAGACTGAGAGAGAGAAAAAGAGTATCGGCGTTCAGAGAGAGAGAGATGAGACAGAATGACAGTGGGTAATTTTTTAATTAGTTTGAGGGTAAAATGGTGATTTGAGCTTAAATTGTGTATCTGAGAACAAAAATCTGTTGCTGGGGTAAGTGGGGTAACTTTTGCTTATTTTGGTGCTTTGGGTCAATGACCCTTTTTAAAACCTTAATATTTCCGCATTTACTAATTCCCGTACTTGATAGAGAATTAGACATTTACTTTGTGGGCCTATAAAAAAGGCAATAATTTCCTCGAAAATTAGAGACGTCCAACATATCTACTCATGGGTCAGCTGTAGCTGCGTATCGCCGCTGAATTCTCGTCAAACAAATCCTGCCCTTTGAGAAAGCAAACAAATTTCACTACTGTAACCAACATCACCATCATCGCCAGCCAATACACCTCCAACATCAAACTCTCTCAATGCCTCACGCCATTATTTTAAGCCAGATTTTGCAGGCGTGAAATTATTATTAAACTAAAAACAAAACCCAAAAACAAAAACGAGTATATATCACAGTGTGAGCAGCGAGCTCATCATCAACGACTTTCACAAGTTCAATTCTTTAATCATTTTCCAAAGTCGGGGACGCCACCTTGGACCAAACCCAGCCCGCCTTCACAAAACCCATCCTCGTTATTTATTCCCCACTTCTTCACTTGCACCTCTGTCGCTCTCTTTTTTGGGATTTCAGATTCTGCGAGATTTGGGTTCTGTGATTCGCCTCAGATCGCGAGATGGGTAGTTTGGGGGCTATGCTGAAACACCCAGATGACATTTACCCTCTTTTGAAGCTCAAGATGGCGGCCAGGAACATCGAGAAGCAGATCCCTCCCGAGCCTCATTGGGCTTTCTGCTACACCATGCTTCACAAGGTCTCCAGGAGCTTCGCTCTCGTTATTCAGCAGCTCGATACGGAGCTCCGTAATGCTGTTAGTTCTTCTCTTTTCTTTTGCTCTGATCATGCTGATTTGAAGATTTTAATCCATTATGGTGTTGGGTCTTGATGTTGAAAATCTTGATCATGTTATGTATTACAATATAGATGATCTATAAGACAGTCAATTTTTATTTTTTCATTAAAACATGATTACGTAATTGCTTCGACTAATTTCCATGGTCATGTGAGAGATTGAATTATTATTACATGTTTGTGACTTTGTGGTCTTCTGTATTTCTGGCAAATAACTCTCACTTGGGGAAGTCATTGTTGTTCACTACTATTCTTACTTGTTGCATACAGTGCCCACGGACCAACGTATTTCATTTCTATTGTTGCTTGTCACCTTTCTCCCTTGTGTTGACTTTCTTGTAATTGCAGGTTTGTATTTTTTATCTGGTTCTTCGAGCTCTAGACACTGTTGGTAAGTATCTATTTTTTTTTTGGTCTTATGCTTTGCTTTACTCTTGATTATGTCTGAAAGATTCAATTTGGCTTTTTTCAGCTTAAGTCTCTATACCATTCATTAGCGTTGTGCATGTGGTGTTGTTTGTTGGGCAAAATGTCAGCATAGCATTTACTGAAATTTGACTTGATTAGACACTAGGCAAAAATGATAATATATATTTTTTCATGTGTAGCTTTATGAACATTATTTGGTCCATTTCCTAATTGTTTAAGCTCATATGATAATCCATTCTATAACTAGATGATAGATTCTGTTTCTGGGAGGATATTGCCCCCACATTGTTTTGAGGAATGAACATACATTTCTCTTTGGTTGCAATTGATAATTTTTGTGGTATAGGATGCTTAAATACCTAAGTTCAATCACTAAGTGGAAAGTGGAACTAGACAAATTAGTTCTCAATGCATGCTACTTCTGTAACAAAATAGTGAATCAAAGACTGCTTATCCAGCTCATAGTTAATGAATCAAAGACTGCATAACATTGCTTCACTAAAACTAAGAAACAAAGATCATGCCTATTCACGGTTATATGCTTCGATGTTGTATTAGCATCACCTTTTAATTTGTTTAACTAGGGCCAGCACAGAAACTATCTGCTGTGATATAGAGTGTGCTCCTATTTCATGTTGATTACTTGTGTGACTGTTAATAGTAGTGTAATTTAACTTGTTCCTTCAATTTCCTCACTCTGGTGCTAATGTATTATCTCTATTATAAATGATGTAATTTATTCTGGTGGATTCTTTACAGAGGATGATACAGCCATAGAGACAGACGTCAAACTTCCTATCCTGATAGATTTCCATCGTCACATATATGATGCCAAGTGGCATTTTGCATGTGAGTGATTTCAGACTTGAATACTCCATCCTTCATGTTTGCTATCTGTATATTCGTGTAGACAAAACAATACTATGAATAACTTGTAATGTAGTTGTAAACTTGTTCTGATGAACGATAAACAAAGTTTATTTTTTTTTATTTCCTAAAATGCTAAACATTGGTTAATTTCTTTTCTTTTCTACTTTCATTGTTTGTACGTATTTTTATTGTTTAATATTAAGTGCACTGCAAAAGCTCTTGGATTTACAATTATTAAAGAGAAGAGAGAGAAAAAAAAAACACACACAAAACACAAGGCTCAGGTACTTTTGTTTTAGCCTGTAGGTCTGTGTTGAGTAAGTTACTTGCATGTTAATTTGTAAATTGAAATCATGGTCTGCTTGCTCAATTTAGCTCTCTTTGTCTTAAGGTGGTACAAAGGAGTACAAAGTTCTCATGGACGAGTTTCATCATGTTTCAACTGCTTTTCTGGAACTTGGGAAGGGGTAATTTCTTTTCCTTAAAATATTTCTCTATCATTGGAGTTTTCATTCGACACTATTTGATGAGCAATCGATATGCTATTTTGCAGTTATCAGGAGGCAATTGAGGATATTACCAAAAGAATGGGGGCAGGGATGGCAAAGTTTATCTGCAAGGAGGTTTGTAGTGCATTTATTCCGTAGGAAGCTTGGTGGATGTTTTATAATGTTTTTCATGATTCTCATGCTTATTTTTATATCAATGTCACAATAGATGCTCATGCGAACACATAGGCTGATGTTATACATTCTAATAATGAGCTCCTAAAGTTGCTTAAGGGTTCATAAGCAATTTGTTTTTTTTCCTACCTCTCATTTCTACTAAGTAACACCTTATATCTTACTTACGGGAAAGACCCTTTCTCAGAGACCTTTTAGCCTTTTGATCAATTGCATTGTTTCTTAATGCTTCTTGACATCTGCATGAGATTATATACAATATACTAAACTTGTTATTACACGCACATATATACATAAGCATGGGATGTAGTTATATTTTGAGTGCTATTTTACAAGTCTTTCTAAAAGGGACTAAATGTAGATCAACCAAGAAATGATTTATGGCACTAAATGTAGATCAACCAAGAGATGATTTATGGCTACGGTTTTTTTTAAACTAGGATTTTATTAAGTAGCTTCAAAATTATGAGTTAATACTTGGAACTCTACACTAAACAGAAGTTCATATTCTGTGGTCAACCACATAGTTGAGTGTGTCCATAGTTTATAAACATCTATAAGTTATCTAATCTATGGACCATAATTTGTGCATATATGGACATAGAAAGCTTAATGTCTTTGTATCCTGGGAAACCAGATCCTGCAATGAAGTGCTTAATATTTTCCATGCATGAGTCTCCTATTCCTAACTGCATTAATAGTATAATTTTTGCACAAGTGGACCTCTACTTATATTTCCCCTCATCTTGCAGGTAGAAACAGTTGATGACTATGATGAGTACTGCCACTATGTGGCAGGACTTGTTGGTTTAGGTTTGTCCAAGCTTTTCCATGCTGCTGAATTGGAGGATTTGGCTACGGATGAACTTTCAAATTCAATGGGTTTATTTCTTCAGGTAAATCAATGGTATCTGAAGCAAGGAATGCTTTCCATATCAAGTTTGGTTTAAAAGTGTGATTCTAATAAACGATCTTTGGATTTTCTAATTACAGAAAACAAACATTATTCGAGATTATCTGGAGGATATTAATGAGATACCCAAGTCACGTATGTTTTGGCCCCGCCAGATCTGGAGTAAATATGTTAACAAACTTGAGGTATATAATCTCAGATCTCATTGAATCAACTTACGCTATCGCTTTAGTTTCCAATGACTTGTGCTCCATTTCATTACTAATCATCATGAAAACTTATGACTGTGGGATGACACAAGTATTTATTCCTAAAATTCATTGCACAGTAAAAATTCTTTCCTGAATTGATTTCTTTTTTTATGGTTGCAGGACTTGAAATATGAGGAAAACTCAGACAAGGCAGTGCAATGTCTGAATGACATGGTCACTAATGCTTTGATACATATGGAAGACTGCTTGAAGTATATGTCTGCTTTAAGAGATCCTGCTATATTTAAATTTTGTGCTATCCCTCAGGTATAAGATGTTTTCAATGAAATATCGCTACAGTTGGTCAGTCTTATGTGCGTCAGAATTTGACATGTGTACTTTGTCTATATATAGGAAACAGAAGAATATTGGCCTAATAAATTGAGTGGGAAACTTGCATAATGAACATTAAGTCATTAACCATCTGTCCTGAATATAGGACATTAACCTCAGAAATATTTTTCATGTTTGTTCATAGAAAACCACACTAGCAGTTTCCTAGGAGGACATCTCTAGATATACATTGACAAGAAATGAGGGTTTCCCTGACTACGCCATGTTGGGCAGGGGAAGAATATATTTAGTCTAAGTTATAAGAGAAGATTAAGAATTCTTCCTTTGGGATTATTGTCAGTGATTCTTAGACGGCCCTTTCATTTCTATGTACAAGTGAATTGTGGCTTTGATAGGAAGTTGGAATGATATTGATCTAAGAATTTTAGGTAAGATGCTAGAGCCTATAATGTTTCTAAGTAAATAAGATGTATTGTCATTTATTTAATGATAATTATTTTAAACTGCTAGTTGGGCAGTATCTAGTGGTGTTGCTTCCAAGATATCTCGCCTCTTTTAACTAAATAGTAACTCTATAGATGAGCTTTCGATTCTTTGAAGTATCTGAAGGCATTGATATACTGTTTCTGATTTAAATACTTAATCAAAGCTCCTCTGATCTTCATTTTGAATTGTCGGAGCTTATTAATGCGATACAAAAGTCAAAATACTCTTCTCTAAATTCGTATTTACAGTTTAAGTATTCAACATTCTCTTGAAACTAACAGATCTCTAAATGAAGTTTGAATCTCATTTGTTTATGCTAATTCTACTAGATCATGGCAATTGGCACACTAGCACTATGCTACAACAACATTGAGGTCTTCAGAGGTGTGGTGAAAATGAGGCGTGGTAAGATATCAATCTTTAAACACGTTATTTGAGTCGGTTGAAACTGATACTTTCCGAATAGTCTTAAACTATTGCATATATTAATTATTAAGAAATGAATTGTAAAAATCCGAATAGTCTTAAACTATTGCATATATTAATTATTAAGAAATGAATTGTAAAAAAGGTTGGTCTGCATATGCCATATGATTTTAGTGTCTGCAAATGAAATCCGTTTGATCCTAGCAGAATTCTTTTCATAGCATATAGAGATGTCCACAATCTTCTACCGTTGGATGCTCCTCCACATGCGTATATCTATACTTATGCACTCATGTCTGTACTCTTGTACTTAATTTTGTTTGAGGCATCTCTCTCTCTCTCTCTCTCCCTCTCTCTCTCTCTTATTCATTTTGGTCTGGATCTTCTGGATATAAAAAGTAGTATTGTGATAGTGCTTTGAAGTCTATCATACTTGTAATATTTCGTCTTATTTCAGTAACAATTTTTAATCTATTGTTATGTTTTTTAGGTCTTACAGCAAAAGTTATTGACAGAACAAGAACAATGGCTGATGTCTATGCCGCTTTCTATGATTTTTCATCCATTCTAAAGTCCAAGGTACGATGCTTCTAGAAACAAGCATTTATCAAATCCAATATCAATAAACCGTTTTATTTTACCTATATTCACTTGTATATCCTCCCCTAGAATTTTATTTACCGGACAAGTCAAAATTTTCATTTCTGAACGAACCACTACACGTATAAGATATGTACTAGTTGTTAAAATACTGCCTTAGCTTACAATAAACCCTGGGTATAAGGGTTAGATATATCTGACCAATTCCAACTTTGTGCTTGGACAAGAATGTGTGTGAATAGTTGAGTAAAAAGGTTTGATTAATGTCTACATATTAAACATTCTTAAGAAAAGAAAAGGCCAAAATTGTACATGACTTTCTGTCTATCATAATTATTAAAATAGTTTAACAGAGCTATTACTTTGGCTCCAATGCTTGCTGAAAGCTCTCTCTGGTTTTGCTTCCAATTCTACACTGCTGTCACTCATGCTTTCATTTGATGCAAAGGTTTCTTTGTCCATTTTCTGTTGTAATTCTCAGACATTAAATTGAATCTTGGCTACAGGTTGACAAGAAGGATCCTAATGCTACAAAAACATTGAGCAGGCTGGAATCAGTGCAGAAAACATGCAGGGACTCTGGAGCCCTTATCAACAGGTACTTCATAGTGTCTAATTCAGTTATCTGAATATTAAACGTTCTTCTGTATTGAATTCTGACAAGTATCTATGGATCACAGCAGGAAATCATATATAGTCAAGAGTGAGCAAAGTTACAATTCAGCTTTGGTGAGTTTCTTATAAAAATAGAAAATTAAATTAGAAAGGGATCAATATCATTTCAGAAATCACAGTTGACTAATCTATCTTTGAAATGCAGATTATGGTGATGTTTCTCATATTGGCCATCATTTACGCTTATGTCTCTGCCAGCCCAAGATTCTAATGTAAGTTTCATCAATAGAACAATTGATAGCTGGTCTGATAATCTTTGGTTTTTTAAGAAATCAAACCACTACTGCATGACCCTCACTCCACTACATTTCCTTTTCTTCTGCAGGGTTTACATTCCTAAAGCTGCCGACACAAATAGTTTGTTACAAAAAGACATGCCTCGTTCCATGCGACTAATCTATAAACAATAATGACAATGCTGCTGCAATTGTATATCCAATATCAAGTTGCTTAAAATTATTAGTGTAGCCTTCAGCACCATTTAGCATGGTTATTTATTGTAACAGAATTGAGGCTTTGCTTTGTATTGTTTTTGGAGATAATATTTGGTTGTGCAAAATTACCATGTCACACAATTAATATAGTTACTTACACGTTCATACACAGTAATGGTAATACTGCTGTTGTATATCCAGCATAAAGATGCCTTGCATGACATATTCATGTTACGGGCTAAGTATACCTGTTGTGACCCTTGGAAATATCAAAGTCTACTATATCAAGTTATCAACCATGTTTTAGAGAATTGGCATCTATGATGTATGGCTACGAATATGAGATGGATCGTTGAAAGTGAGATTTGAACACGACTTAGAGCAAGTTCACTCGTAGTCAAGAAATGTCAAGGTCAAAAAGTCAAGAATTTGACCAATCAAGTTACTGTTTACTGCTACCGGACATGGGTTTCTACCCGTTTTTTCTTGTCCGGTCAACGCGGTTCATTTTTTCACTGTTCAGTAATGGTTTTCTGTGTAATTTCACTGTTCATCGAATTCCAGCAGCGGTCAGCAATTGCGGCACGTCTTCTGCTCTCATTGGTGCGTTGCCTCCACGCGTCTACTGCTCTATGTCTCTCTCTGCTTTCGGTCGCTGACGTCAGCTCACATGCATGCTGGCAGCCAGGCATGCTGGGTCAAGAAATTAGTCAGTCTGTTGGCTTTTTTCTTGGCCTGGGTCATCAAAAGACAAACTATGGCTGGTCAAAACACAACCGGTGGAGGAGTGTTTTTGACAAAGGCTGGTCAACACATCATCATTCCCAGCTTTTGCCCGGGCAAATGGATACCGCTGAACTTGCTCTTACAGTTTGGATTTTTCAAGAAATCAATAGACCACAGCTCACCAGCTGAATAGATGCTCTATATTGTCACCGTATAAGAATTGTAAGGTATTTGATTCAGTATCAGAAGCTGAACAGGGGGTGCAGGTATCAGTACATGCTCCAAAAGAAAACAACTTCAAACCGCTAGGCCAGGAGGCTCAAGCGATCCTTCTCTACCATTAACAGCATGTTTCCCATTCTTCATATAATGCATAATAGTAGAGGCACACTTTTCATTGCCTATACTCAATCATGATTACAAATAGTTGCCACACCATGACACCATCCCCACTTTCTAACTGTGAGGCCTCTTTTTCTTTCCTTTTCTTTGTGCAGGACAAGCAACATCTAAATTGACAAGTCTATTGTGTTTTAGGCTTATCCAATTCCCTTTACCACTGAAAAACAAACCATACAAGCTTTCCTAAAACATCCCCAAAAATTTCCCTTACCACCAAAAAAAGAACCATACAACCTTTCCTCAAACAAGAATCTATTGGCAGCCCAAGAGTCCTCTAGCCAAAGCAAACAACGTTCAGAGTGGTGAACTGGGAGAACTCTGTCTGAATTGTGAATCTTACAAATGGGGAGTTCTATCAAGCTACTTAGTTTGATATAGAAATTGATTTGTTTGACATAGATCTAGAGTAGTCCCAAACTAGTCTACCAATGAATGAAGTCAATTTACTTTTAAATCAAACTAGTCTACTTGATGTATTGGTACATTAAATGTACCATAAACAGACACCTTACAAATTACTGAGAAAGAAATCATCCATATGTCTTCAGACAAAATTATCAATAAGCAAACCCATGACAAACAAATCAAATAATGCAAGTCGCAAGGCATGCCTTGTTTTAGCTTTCAAGTTGCAGTTAGTTAAACATCACAGCAATTTGATCTTGCAAGAGAAGACATACTAAAACAAGTCCCAGCTTGAGAACAAGTCCCAGCTTGAGAAGGTTCAAGGTCAGTTAAAGGCATACATCGTACAAAGGATAATCTAGGAAAATTTGAAGAGACCAGCAATCAATCTCCACTGGCACAGCCCCTGCAGCCACAATGCACACACTCTATAACCTTCTCCTCCCTCAGATGCTTGGGCACTCGGCAGACGCATGTGGTGGCAAAGTTGTGATCCCGAGGCTGCATGCACCTCAAACAGCAGAGGCGTTCATAACCAGGCTGCAAACACAAACCAGATATCATTAAAATTGAAGTGGGAAATTAAAGAGACTTTGATAAACAGACAGCACAGTGAATGAGTTTGATGTGATATTTTTCAATCGTTTTCCAGTAAAGTTGCATAACGCCCTCCAAATATATGACACATGTAATCCCTTAGCATTGTAGTATCAAAACATGCCTTTCCAATGCATGTAGCAAGAGAACTTCAGAAAATGAGTTCAACCAATGTTGAACACCTTTAGGAATATGAAGGTCATTTCCAACATACAAATTGAAGTAACTGTCATCCAGTATCTCACACAATCTCCAAATCTATGGTATAAGAGTTCCTTTAGCATCTTAATATCAAACATTGCCACTTCCAATGCATGTAGCAAAATACTGCATACAATGGGATTAACCAATGTTGAACAACTTTTATATCACTCTTACCAGGAATTTCTTAGGCATATGCATGTCATATTATATAAGTGTGTCCAACCTCTATGTATCTGCTTTGTATGGCTAAAGTTCTAGCATGCTATGCCGACTCCAATTAATTCCTTTACTGAATATTTTTTTTTTTTTTGCTCATTTAGAATACATTCATCATTAATTGCTAAAGTTTCAAATCACATATGGGCAGGTCGATTTCCAAGGTCATGAAACCCCTGAGTCAACTCTATTCACAATTAAACCAAAGCAAATTTCGCCTAATAGTATAAGATTACAATAAAAGAGATTGTGAGACAAACCTTCTTCCACTTTGCAATTAGATTGCGGTCAGCATAACCTTGGTCCAGGCAGAACTCATACAATTCCTTGGAAATTTCTTTTCTCCGATGGTAAAGGTCAAAAATGTAGCGGCTCTTTTGATGTGCTATTTTGAAAATAGGCCACAAGGTTTCACATTTTCTCTTACCATCATGAGTGTCATTCTCAGCTTCTCTCATCTTTGCTTGCAGTTCGCGAAGAGTAGGCTCGATTAGTTCCCAACCTTCTGGGTAGTTGACTCGATTCGTCTTTACCTTTGGCATTTTTTACCTGTCATCAGTGGCAACATAGGATAGAGTAAATTATCTAAAATTCAAGAATCAACATCAAAACAACATAATCATCATACCTGTAATCATTTAATCATCTCAATTTGATTTAATCATCATTCATCAAATCATATAATCAAAACATGAACTACATAATTTCACTCAATTAGCAAAGATAAAAAAATAGATTACCTCTTGCTCCTAATTTTTGCGCTACTACTTCCACCAATCAACTGATTAATAACAAAGATATAAGTTTGAGGGGTTTTCAAAATTGGTAGCAATGTCAAAATTAACGCTCATTGCTCAAAGAAGAAGATTACCTCTGACGATTCAATTGAAACAATTAGGGTTTGTTTTCTGGGTTTTGAAGATATAGGGTTTGGAGTGTTTGCGGATTTCGAACTGAGATGGTTGTTAATGAAGAGAAATGGGATAAGGGCTTTTGATGCGCTTCTTCGACGGGGCAACTCGCCGATGAAGATGGCCGTTTTGGGTGAGAAAGCCTGAGAGAGAGAGAGAGGTGAGGGTTAGAAAGGGCTTTTCTGATCTACTGTGTGAGGGCTTACGATAAGCTTTTATCAAGCACGTAAATGTATTTGTTTATATACTTCACAAAATTTTGTGGTTGAAAAATCAGGTTCTATTATTCTTTATTGGCATTGTTACTTTTTATTTTGTTTATATAACTTGTTATGTTTTATTTTGAACTTTGCTTTGCCGATATTTTTTTTTTCAATAAAAAAAATTATTAGGAAGATCTCTCTAAATTTTGCCTTAGACCTCACTTTATCACGGTATATAATGTGTCCTCGTAAAAAGCTCCGCCAGGCTTCAATCTCCTTTGACGCACCGTCAAGCTAACGCCCTCCCAGCGTCTCAATTCAAATGGGAAACGACACTACGACGATGTTTGTCAATCACAAGCACTATGGTTTCCTTTACGTCATTCTGACAGTTCGTCAAGCACCCATTGATCTTACTTGGACACCCTGAAGCATCTCTTCTGTTGTTTGAAGTAAAAAAAAAAAAGTCTCAGAGCTTTTCCGGATATCTATCTACAATCAGTTAAGTTCTTTTCTTTTCAAAACCATTACTTACTCGCTACTTCTGTATTTATTCAGAGGCCATTCAAGCCACTACATGCCTACGTGTGCCGGCCATATGAAACCACACATATTATGCTTGCTTCTATATACGTGATGCTCTAAACTCATGACACACATGTAATATTGTCTACTTGTGCACACCTACAGGCTACAGCACACATACTTATTTGATAAGTTAGTTGATTATACAAGATTGCTTTTAACTTATTTGCTAGTTCCAAATATTCAATTATAATTACAATTAAGCATCAGTACTCCTACATTTTGAGTATGCACTTTGGTATGAGGTTCATATTAGATTACTGATGCTTGGCGATTGATAATATTTTCAAGTTGCAAGCATGCTAGCAGTAGACAATCATCAGTATCTCATGATCACAGCAAATAAGTTTCAAATTTTAGCTTCACATAATTTAAGTGGAATTCGAACTTGCTCATGCTTATCATTAGTTCACAAACACTACTAAAGCACTGCACACTTGCAAATGATAAGCTCCTATACCTACTTGTCATATTTTCATTGAATATATGATCTGCTATGCCTGAATCCAATGCCACATATCAACAGCATGACACACTTTGTCCATCTAAACATGCCTTCACATTTGGTTATTCAGCTAAAAACTTTCTCAGTTTTGTCTTCTTCTAAGGAGTAGTCTATATTGCTATTGTTTCTATTACTGCACATATGAATGGCTTGACTCACTTAGGTCATAGACAATGCCATGCGCCAATTGTGGCTACACACATACACCATGTACCCATACTTCTCCTTATGCAATCTTAATGGAGTCAATTAAAGCATCTTATTCTTTCAGTAAGAATGAGCCAAATTTTTCCCATTATAAATCCCCCATGCCTAAATGGTTTTGTTACATCTACTTGCCTATTTGACATTCAAAATAGCTATACGCATAATTAGTATATATATGTTCAAGACTTCGTGCATTTTATCGAAGTATACAAACAAGCTACAAATATTGATTACTAATTCATAACTAATTACTTATCTTATTTTTGGAGGAAGTAAAATCACTCCAAACCAGGCACTTTCGTCTGTAAAAGAAGTCAAGCAAATTGCCGGCGGTCATTATTTGATCACATGGAGCGTCATGCTTGGACAACTCCAACATGATTTCGGTTTTTGTATCGTTTCCAATTCCAACAACATATCTACTCCAATCGGCATAAGATAAGTAACAATATCTCATTTTTATACTCTTGCACTTAGAGCTATTGTCATATGAAGGCCACGCCTTGTGTGTTTCAAATAACTTTTTAAAGCATGCTTCCAACTTATATCAATTTAAGTAGTATACATACTATGCTCAAAGCCATGCTTCAAATGTTCATGATCCTTTAGCATGTTTACAACAATGCAAAAATGTTATTAGCAACTTTACTACAAGTACATGTTATACACATACGCCATGCTTCTATTTAGTTGCGATTCAATTAAAAAAACATGTGATGGTTACTTAAACAAACTATGCTATGCTTATTTGTCGTTGTTCATACAAATAGCAAAATTTACATGTACTCTACATTTACACATATCATCTAGCCTCCGGGCACCATACTTTATAAAACTCTCCACACGAAAAAGAGACCTAAACGGGTCTAGACTCCACAAGTCTATGGTCCACGACCAGCCACCAAGCGGTAAGGCAACGCCTCATAATGACAATGACCGCTATGCGGCATTGCAGTCAAGCATTTCTCCTCCGAGAAAGAGTAAAGGGACCGGTTAACACAGCCCACGGTAGCCATTGATCCGGTAGTTAACCCTCGACGCTTGGATATCAAAGATTAGGTTCGCTACCTAACGCCCACTGCTTAAACGCAGCTCCCCTCATCAAACAATTTTTCGACCATACGGAGGTCTATAGCCAGGAGTGGGGGACTCCTTGGAGGGCCTAGCAGGGGCCCACCCGAAAGGGCATAAAGCGTTCGCTCTGACAAAATTCTAGATGGACGACGCACTTGCACTAATTATGCTTGATATACGGCACAAAGCCACACTTTGTTATCAACCCCACAAGAAAACCCTCATTGACTGGGGACTTAGAGGACTTGTACATACATCCCAGCATAATTAGCAACGGTTACGTTCATGCCTCATGGCATCCCCGAGCTTCAACGCTCACGCCTTCCCGACAACCCCGAGCTTTCACGCTCTTGCCTTCTTGGCATCGCCGAGCTTCACGCTCTTGCCTCCCGGCATCCCCAAGCTTTCATTCACGCTCTTGCCTTCCCGGCATCCCCGAGCTTTAAACTCTCTTGCCCTCCCGGCATCCCCGAGCCTTCACGCTCTTGCCTTCCCGGCACCCCCGAGCTTTCACGCTCTTGCCTTCCCAGCAACCACGAGCTTTATGCTCACGCCTTCCCGGCATTCCCAAGCTTTACACTCATATCTCCTCGACATAATACACATTAATGGAACATTGAATTCTTCTACCATTTGTCGTTTGCAACAATCAAATTCTTTCACGTGCCATTAATACGAGCGAAAACCAACTAACAAAAACGTTTGCGTATTCATTGTTCATGAGTTACAAACTATTACCTTCACGACACTCATGCAACTTACACCTCACGAGCGTAACATCGTCAACTCGACCTAGTTCGTTTTCTTGCGTGCATCACACATTCATCATATGCAATTCATATGCACATTCTTAGTACGCTCACACAACCATATGCGTTCTCGAGTTTATACGTCATAATCGATCATACTCGGCGCCATTTACATATATACGTCATCATATATCATGCACCTCGTACATTCGTATATCCTAATGCACCTCGTACATATATCATGCACCTCGTACATATATAGGTCATCATATATCATACACCTCGTACATATATCATGCACCTCGTACATATATACGTCATCATATATCATGCACCTCGTACATTCGTATATCCTAATGCATATCGATGCAACTCTCATACGTTGCCCAATTCAACAAGCATTCTACATGTGCGGACTTCTATCTTTCTTTTGCAGGTTAAAGAGTCCCTTCTTGCTTACGGAGTTCGGGGACTTGTAGGGGCTGGGCGCCTCCCGAACGTCACTTATGCTTGATGACATCATGTTTATAACTCCCCAACCAAGAAGCTCCTCTTACTTGGGGACTTCAGGGACTTGTAGATACCTCCACTAGTATGGAAAAATAACTATGTCACCAAGCATATGTAACACCCTCTTAGGGGGGCTTACAAGCCAAGGTGGGACCCAACCGCAACATGCATCCCGTAGCCTGACATCCAAGCTACCCCGTGGTAGTCGGAAGAGGCCAAGAGCTCACCGGGAAGCCACTTTCCCTTCCTCACCAATATGCCTTCACAACAAGCTTTCTAGACTAGAAATGGACTTTGTGTCCCACATTGAAACCATGTAAAGGAAGGAGCCTTCCTTCCCTATAAAAGGTGACTCCTTCCCACTTACTCAACATCCCATTACACACTTTGTAATCCCTTTCGGCCGCAAGGCCCAAACCCATGTAGTGCAACATGCTAAGGCGGGAGATGAACCACTATACTTTTTGTGTCTTGCTTACTCTCTCTCTCTCTCTATCTCACTCTCTAACATTAACTCCACAACGTTAACAGATTCTGAATTAGATTCTGAAATAGAATATTTAGAATCTAGACAGATGAATGTTCTTAAAGTCAAAAACTGGGAAGAAAGTAAGACAGAAGAAATAATGTCTTCATATCAGGATAACCTTGGTACATTCATTTGTGACTATTGTCTATGTCATGAAAAGAATGGACTTCCTATGTTTTGCGAAGAGTCGAGAAAGACATATTACAAAGATATGCTTCATAGCTGAAGTAAGAAGAAAAACAAAGAATGGCGCTATCAACCAATTAGTAGAATAAGAATATGAAGAATATTTCTGTGAAAAGAAAGACTCAGAAGTTCTAGATCTGGTATCAACTATTTCATCTCCAAAAGAAGAAAAGTAGAAGAACAGGTAGATGAAAACATAGAACTTTTTGAACTAGAAAACAATCCAGAAGAATGTAAACCATTCATACCACAAGAACAAGCTCAAGACGAGCTTCAACAATCGAAAATCATCTCTACTAGTAGATACAACAACGACATAGAGATTGGATTAAAGTTCCCTGATCATAGAAAATATCATCTATAATGGATCGGGATTCACAATGGCAAAAAAATTTGCAATTCCTGAAGAACTCGAAAAGAAGATAATAAAAGAATAGCTACTGGTGTTCAGTTTGATGGAAGCCACTTAACCATGGAAAAAGTAGCCAGAGATGTTCACGTCACCATTGGTGGAGGAACATTTATCATCAACACTCTTTGGCAATCAGAAGGCCAAGGGTCAAATTTCTTGTTGGGAAATGATTTCCTTCTCCAACAAAGATTTGTTCAAGATGAAGAAGCTATGGGCTTCAGAAAAGGATATAGAATGTTTTGGGCCGATAAACTTACCCAAGCAAAAAGTGTCGTAGGACCAAACTTTACTACTCAATATCAGAGATCGCAACGAAATAGTAGTGATCCTAAACCCTATAAGCCCAGATTTGAACTGTGCTACAAATTAAGCAACAAAAAAAATTGCTTATCGAAGATTCTTCTGAAGAAAAAGAAGAACCAACTAGTGAAGATGAAGAAGCTAGCTTCATCCATGAGCATAACCTCAAGCATTTTCAAAATAAGCTTGTATCTTAGAAATTCCCTACTCTTGATAAAATCAAGAAAATGCTCGAACAGAATATAGATGTAGACCCTAAAATTTTTTGGGAAAAAGACCCAGTGGTCTGTGAATTAAGATTTCATGATATGAATGTTATATGTCATGTCAAAGCCATTCCTCAATACAAAGAGGAAAATAAAAAAGAATTCAGAAAAGATATAGAAGATCTCCTGAACAAGTGATTAATTCGACCATCTACTAGCCCTCATCATGCTCCAGCTTTCTATATGAGAAACCATGCAGAAAATATTAGAGGAAAAGCTAGAATGGTGATTGACTACAGAGATGTCAATAAAAAGACCGTTAAAGACGGTTATCAAATAGCTCAAGCAAGAGTCTTGATCAATCAGCTCAAAGGAGCTAAGGTCTTTTCAAAATTCGATGCAAAGTTGGGTTTTTGGTAAGTCAAGATGCATCCAGATAGTGTGAATGGATAGTAATGCATTTGGAACACCACAAGGTCAGTATGAATGGATAGTAATGCCATTTGGCCTAAAACAAGCCCCTTCAATCTTCCGAAGAAAGATAGATGACATATTCAAACATGTTGCTGAATTCTGCGTCGTCTATATTGATGACGTCCTCGTCTTCTCCAAAAACAAAGAAGAACACATGAAACACCTTTACGAGGTTGTTAAGTTGATAATTCAGCATGGAATCATCCTAGGAGAAAAGAAAGTCTTTTTTATCCTAGATGAAGTTGATTTTCTTGGTATAAATATCAAGAATGGAGTAATAAAAGCTTCAACCCCACATCCATGAGAAAATCTGGAAATTCCTAGATAAAATTCCTGATGCTAAGAATCTAGAAAGATTCTTAGGAGTCATCAACTATGGAAGGGATTTCATTCCCAAAATCTCAGGATTAACAGCAATGTTATCCTCTAAAACAAGTTCCAAAAGAAAATGGAACTTCACAGAACATGATGAGAAAATTGTGAAGCAGATAAAATCCCTCTGCAAAAATACCCCTCCTCTACAACAACTAAAAGAGAATGATGAAATCATACTCCAAACTGATGCTAGCGATAATTACTGGTCCGGAAACAAGAACTATCTTCCAGACGCCCTAACAAGAGAAATGGCAATGTTCAGCCGAAGAGAAGGCGATGAAGGTGTCAACCCTAGAAATAGAACTGGAAAAGAACTTAAAAATGCTGAGGAGTCTAAAGAAAAAATCCTCAAAAGATTTTTGCTAGGTCCAAAAGGACTAGCCACAACTGATCAATCCCAGGATAAAGGATTGGCTAGCCTGTCTCAAACGGCAGACGGCAAAGGCTCATCAAGACCGTTTAAGGCTATTGCTTTGCCAAAAAGCAAAATAACTCCATCTGGGGTTATAAATGTTTTTAATTAGGAATTGAAAACCTTCGAACAACCTGTGTGTAGAACTGGCAGGAGATTAGCATACTACCAGAAGGCTATTTTAGATAATCTTTTATATGCTTTTCAGGAAAGAAATAGTAGACTTATGTTCCCAGCTTTGTTTGCCTAGCTGAAGAACTCGATGAAAATGCCAGACCACAGTTTGAAGAATTTTATGAAAATACACATCAGAGTGCTGTCCAGAATGAAAAAAATCCAATATCTTGAAGATCCTGAAAGTGCTAGAGTTCCTGTTTTAGCATTAAAAGAATCAGATTGGTTTGACTTTCATAATCTTATTGGAAGTCATAATTCTGATTCATGTCTTCCTCCAACCCTCTTCATTGTCCCAGGACCTTATGTTGAAAGATATGCATGTGGTCAATGTTCAGAGTGAACATCCTCAAGAACACAAGTTTTGGCTTGTTGAAAATGGTTTTGTCCATAACCTCTGGACTAAAACCAATGATGATCTCAAAGGACTGCCGCCAATTATAGTTAACACAGTCAAGAATGTTAGGAAAAATGACTGCATTCTAAGGTTGAAGTTCAGATCTACTCCACCAAAATGGATTCAGAAGAAAAATGGTGAAGTTGAGTATATTTCTCCATATCATTATGTAAGAATTATTTAAGGAAGATATCTTCAGCCTGCATGTGTAGGATATAATGGCCAACCAAATTCTAGCATTCCTTGGATGAAGGCTATGTCCCTGGAATACATAAAAAAGATCATCGAAGAAGATAATGAAAATACATTCCTGGCAGCAGGAGAAAAAATTATTGTTACTGCATATGACCATCCTGAAGTTGTTAGCAGTGACATTTTCTTATCACTCAAGAGAAAGGAAATCGATTCCACGTTAGCATGGTTACAGTGGATCGAGAAACTTGAAAATGACAACCACTACAAAATGTATGCAGATACAGATGTAGAAGAAAATGGAACCAAAGCCAGGATGGAAAGCAACTCTTTTGTCCTTGGCCACAATTCTGAAACAGATGAAAACATGTAAAGCAACATGTGAAGAAAGCACCGAAAGCAACTTTGCTTTTCCTAAAGATGCTTTTGCTTTTCAAAAAGACAAAGGTGAAAAACATTTCACCTAAAGGAAATCTACTTTTTGTCAATCGACCTCAATCATCCGGAGCACTTACGAGAAGCAGAAAATAATAGAGTTGTTCTGTACATTTTTGTGTTTTGAATCCCAGTTTGAGTTCCGCTCCCTATATAAGAAGCCTTAATTAAGTTCAGTTTGTAAGGCATTAGAAAATTGAGCAGAAGAGTCTTCTCTCAAGAAGTAAGAAAGCCATAAGTAGCAGTGTGCTCTTTCCTTCCTGTCTAGTGTGGAGTGGTGTGCTTTCTTTTACTTCTTTTTCAAGTAAGTATCTGTAATCGTTCTTATGAATAGCTAACATCCTTTAGCTATTTACTTGAGAATGAGGATCTGAATTCATAGCTTGTAATTATGTTTGAATAAATAATTTCAAATTGCTCATCCACTTCGTCAATATTTCAGTTTTATGTTGTTATTCGGCCTTATTCCTGTACTATCTTTAAGTTTAGATTTTCTGTTTCTTACGAAGATTTACCTTAGCTTAGGATATAAACAAAACAGCAGTGGATCCGCCTGTTAAAGTAACCGTTAGGTAAAAGTAAAGTTTGAACAGGTTTTTCTAAGAAAAAGTAAAGTTTGAACCCAAAAGTCAGCATATGATACACTAGGCACTACCCTAAAACGGACTACCCTTTTGAGTCTTTTCCCATAAAATTTGTGTAAATGGGCAAAATACCAACTTGTTGGATTGATTGGGCAAAATACATTGTGATTTGGGCAAACGGGCAAAACCCTTTTTTTTTCCAATCTGATAGTTCCACAGTCTCCATCTATATTTTCTTGTTCTGTCATTCTTGGAAATTATTTTTTTATTATTTTTGGCAAAGAGCAATCAACTAACATTAAACTGAAGAAAGGTTACAGAACCCAGAAACTGGGTTGGAACAACGAACGAACAGGAACAAGAAAGAACAAAGCAACATAAAGCAAACCCAAACTACAACACAAACACATAAACAAAGACAAAGACAACAACAATAAGGACTCAAACCAGGTGAGCCCAATCCATCCAAACCCCAATCTAGCCAAGCAACGGACGCTGCCACAGCGATAGCGCTACCGCGAACAGAATTGGCATGAATTTTGAAGAACATCATCGGGCCAGAGTCGAAAAGCTTGGAAAGAGCCAACAACGAACTCGAACGAGAGCACCGGAACATCCCAATTCCAAACACACAAGGAGTCACAAATCTCATATCATCTCTAGAACGGAGAACATCTTCCATCGCCAAAGTAGAAACCATAAGAGCCGAAGCAAGACGAAAAGTAAACAGATCCACAAAGGGATCTCCAGAAAGTTTGATATACATCAAACAGTTCTGTTGATTAAAGGTTGACCATCATAATCGATCGTACAACTACAGTTTTATTTCAATTGGCACTTTGTGGTGTTCAAAGAAGTTTGACATACATTTATTATTCCATCTATTGAACCACTGCTGGCATGTCTAGCCTTCAGCTATAATAAAAGGTTTACAATCTCCCTTTCATTTTTGTTTTCCATTGTTGGCATCTAAAGCCTTGGACATGTCACCTTTTTGGAGTTTCATGTTCTTTTGCATATAGTTTCGCAATGTGTCTGTGAACTCTTCCATGTTGATAGTGATGGTAGGCATCTCGCCAGGATCCTCATAAACCAAGTCTTCAATGTCGCTAAGTGATGGGTTAGTGAATTCCTGATCTGGTGTTGCTGGTTCTTCTATGATTGGTTCACTTCTATAAGTACCTACATTTAGAAGCGAGTAGTTTTCAGGTGGAGATAGTGACATTACATTGCCAGCTACAACAGGATTCTTCTCGGCTACAGTTGAAGTCGCTGAACTCACAATACTCTTCTCCTCAAGCCCTTGCATGCATGTTGTTCATCCCTCTGTCTCTGATAGCATGAATGGAAATGTGAGTGATTAGAAGTTTCCTTGTTGCCGTGATAGCTATAACGATGACCATTGTGATTTTACCATTCTTCTTTTGGTCTTCTATTATTATTATTCTTATTATTATTTTTGTTTAAATTCATGCATGTATAATTGAAGAGCATCTTCATCTAGGATTTTGTACAAGTTGGTAGGAGATGCTCTAAACCTGGTGTTGGTCAATGATATATACTTTTTTGGCCATTTTAAGAGGTCGCTCATTAGATCCACTTTTCGATTACATATTCACATCTTAACTGTTCAGTTTTTAGGTAAAGTAGATCATCTCTGCAAATTTTCAGCTAAATTGATAATCATTAAGGTATTCATAACTACGATTTACAATTATGAACACGAATGGTTCAGATTGGACAGATTCGGTTCGTCCATTGATTTAATCCAGGTCTATATCTTATTGATCATTAATTTGGTGAAAATTTACATAAATGATCTATACATTAGGACTTAAAAACTGAACGGTTGAGATGTCGAAATACGATAAAAAAGTGGGTTCTACAAGGGATCCCTTTTTTCCCTTAGTGGAAAATACACACACACACACACACATTGATTTAATCTAGTTCTATACCTTACTAATCATTAATTTGGTGAAAATTTGCAGAAATGATCTATACATTAGGACTTAAAAACTGAACGGTTGAGATGCCGAAATATGATCAAAAAGTGGGTTCTACAAAGATATATATATATATATATATATATATATATATATATATATATATATATATATATATGAGTTTTACATATTGCCTTCTCATTAATACCATAAGGACCAAAAGTTCTACCCCAATTTTCTTGCATGTTGATGTGACAACTCCGCCATAAAACAAGACACACAAAGAATAAGATATGCAATAAAGTACTTACAAAGAATGGAGAATGAAGCACTGTCCTGTCAAACTGGTGGCGAAATGTTTCAATGTTGTATTTGAGAGAATGGAGAATGAAACACTGTCACTTCACACTGGTGTCGAAATGATTCAGTTGTTGTGTTTGAGAGAATTTTAGTTTGATGTTCAATGGATTCTCGCCAACGAACTATTTATTCACCTCAACGAGTTCGGTAGAGAGGATTCGTTTATGTATAAAAGCAAATGCTCTTAAATTCGGGATTTGACTGCATCCGTGAACATTAAAAACCGTAAATCTCGGGAAGCAAATCTATGTGTTGAGAAAGCAAAAGCAGATTTTCATTTATAACTAGAACTACGTGAGTTTGATGTCTTTCTACGTCTCAATGTCTTGCCACAGCGACAACTGACAATATTTTTTTTTTCTTTTCTTGCGGCGAAAAGTTAATAATAAAGAATTTGTTAAACGTTAGAAATAAATATTTCTAAACAAAAAATTGATCAAATTATCGAAGTTTGACAGAACCGTAAATCTCGAGATGCGTATCTTATTTCTTGCAAAAAAATAAATAAATAAACAATATACCATTTATGACAGATGCAATAGAAATGTTGCAAAAATTGACATCTCGGTGCATCAAAAGTTATTATGTTATCCATATTAGGGGTCAATTTAGAACATATGATAATTGTATTTTGCAAATGTAGTGAGAATTTGCCGTTAATTTTGTTTATGTAAAGAATAATGAAATGGTACTGGTATTGGAATAAGTAAATTCTCCACAAGTTTAGGCGCCAGTTCTTTGGCACGGGTTGCAGCTTGGTAAGTAATTGGGTGCAAGTCAAATTGAAGTGGAAGGTGATGCACTTAATGTGATTAATCCCCTGAATACAACTGGAATGGGGTGGGGTTCTTGATGGAGTAAGGTGCATGCTACATGAATTTACATTAGTTTAATTCCTGGAAGCATGTTAAGAAACGCAGCATTCAAGTTGGTCATGGGCTGGCAAAAGCTTCTTTCATGAGCATGATGCAATCGATGTATTGCCAAGAGGTTGGTCCTCCTTGGCTGTTAGACTTAACTAGAGGCGGATAGCATAATAAGTTGCTTGTAAGGGATAAGCTCCAAAAGAGCTTGACTGTTGTCCCAGTTTGTTTTCCTTAATATAGTAATGAAAGTTCATTCAAATAAAAAAAAATAAAAAAAATCTTACAAGTAACTATATATTTTCTTGACATATGTGGACTTAGATATGACACTATTTGTTACGCAGATCGCCATTATTGTATGATCTCACAAATTAACTGAGATCATACAATAATGGCGTTGAGAGCGACAGCACAAGACCCCCAATTTTTTTTTTAAAAGTTTTATGTATATATTAATAAATATTAAAAACTATAAAAAATATAAAATAGAGCCGAGAATCCCTTTTGGTGCGACAACTACGTTCACTGGTAGAGGGCCCATTTTCTGTTTTAATGGTTTTATATTTAAATAAATAAATATTAAAAATTGAAGATAATATGAAATTAGGTGTAGAGGGCCCATTTTCTGTTTTAATGGTTTTATATTTAAATAAATATTAAAAATTGAAGATAATATGAAATTAGGCACCAGTGCACCACACCGTCCACACAACCAAACCTTATCCGCCTCTTTTTTCTGCGTTCTGTCTCTGAGAACTGTGCGCGCGCGAGATAGACACACAGAGATCGAGTGAGAAAAATAGAGAGATGAAGCCGGAAAAAAGGTTTCAATTTCTGTGAATAGACCAAGTGCGAGCCCATATGTTACGATCCCCGGGATCGTAGCCATGGAACCACATCACAAAGAAAAGGAATTAAGAGAAAGCTAAAGAAAATAAGTAGATAAAAACTGATTTTTCATTCCTCCCTTTCTTACAATGTGGCTATGAGCTTATATAACGAAACAGCTAACAATCCCTAAAGATCCGTTAACATGATGACCCGACCCAGTAACCCAAACAATTATAAGGCCCGAATAGATATAAGCAACACGAGCCCAATACATGGCTCATCTCACTAATTGTGATCCTAACAATCCTGCCCCCTTAAAAGAAGGCATGTCCTCATGCCTTGGTAGAAAACACTGTAAATGCAGGTTATAGCCGCTCCCGTCTGTATGGTGACCAAGAGTATTGGTATAGTAATAGCCTGTGAGCATCAGCTTCTTGCAAGTAAAAAGAGCATGTGTTGCAACAATTGACCTCCCGTGGACAATCTTCATTTCATTTTCAGCAAGAACATTCTTCTCTTCACATTCTTCATGGAGATTAGCCAACCCTTTTGCAGTTCCCAATGCAATACTGAACCTTGTGTTCCAATCCAATCCAGTATACAGAACCAACTCACTCTCATTGGCCATAGTCATAAGATCACCTCCCAATTTATAATCTAATCGCGAGTAACCATCATCCGTAGTAACTTGCCAAGTATGTAGTAGTGCACATAGATGAACACTCACATGAGAATCAGAATTTGACCGCCGATGATACGGATTTTGCATATTAGAAAAGACCCTCAAGGCTTCTCTATTGGGACTCTGCAGTAGATTGCTTGAAATTACAAATTCCATTGTCTGGGAGTGCATCATTGCAGACAACAGGATAAGTAGAAGAGCTTCATTTGACCGCATGCGTACTGAAAAGTGTATTTGAGGAACCAATGGAAGATATCCAAGGTCATTTGCCACAAAGCCAAATTCGAGAAACCATGTAGGTATAAAATCAAAGAAGTAAAGAGAACAGCGCACAGAAGAACAATAATTTCCATTATCAATATCACCATATCCAATTTCCAGGCCTTGTTTCTTAGACTTCAAAACCATCAGCTCATTCATAGAGACAACCATCATAATTCCCTAGATAAACTGTGCATCTTCTCTCAATATGTCTATGTCAGCCACAAGTGGTTGTAATGAATGGATAGCAACCATAGGTGATAAAAGAAACAATTTCTTCACAAGTGCATGGAATGGAGGATAAGAAGTGGAAGAGCATGTTGCCATGAAAAGCTCATCCTTATGAACATGTCCCACCATGTGTCAAAAAAACTTGTGCATATTAGTCAAAGAGCCTACAAAATTATCTCTTGAAAGAAGCATCAGAAGTGTACCTCACACAAGATAACTTTGAATTGCTTTTCAGAAAGTCAATAACTTCATCAACATTAAACCTCCTTGGATGGCAGCTAGCTTTAGTTTGGCAAAGGAAATAAAGTACAGCCACGTCAAATAGATAAGGGTTACCTCTAGTAACATCTATGATAAGTAATGTGGACTTGAAATAATCATTATCCAATAGAGACAGTGGAAGGGAAAAACACCTCATCATCATCAAGGGTGGCCAACGTTGATGAACTTGAACCCCCAATCACGGCTAAAGGGTTGCACAATAGTCGCAATACCAACATTGAAAATTGTAGTAACGAGGCTGAAACAATGCATTTCAGAAGAGAAGCTGAAAACCTCATTGAGAGTGACAGGAAGTATGCCAAAATAAGAAAAACCCTGCTGAAAATTGGGATTCTGGTCAAGGGAATAAGCTTGAGGCCTATAGTTCTTCCCCCATGCTAGATCAATCTTAGAAAGCACTGAAATAGCATAAATAAAGTACCCTAAATGGTAATGGTGATCATTATAATCTACTAATCCTTTTTCAGTCACAATGCCACCCCATTTACTATCATGCAAGAAACCATTCCCACTAAAAGTCTCATCCAACCAAGGCTCAATTGTATCACTCAAAAACTTCTTAATTGCTGAAATTAGATCAAGATAACCCAAACTCAAGCTGTGCATCTCACTGTAACTCGTCAAAAACACAACTATGTCATAGCATCGCTTTTCTTTAACTCCCAACAGGTTTCTTCCCTCAACGTCAAAAGTTGCTTCATTATAAAGTGCCCAAACAAATTCCTTCTTTGGATAAATTGGATAAATCTCTCCTGCAGCTCTGTCACAATCCACCATATGAGAAATTATATAGACTAAATTAGTGGTGGTCTGCTGAGTAACTTTAGACCTTCCACAAGGCACATGCAATCCCATATTCTCCCAAGAAGCCACCCAATGATCCCCATTATTCTGAAGATCCAACCAACTAATTTCCACCTCAAAGGAACTAATTGAAACAACTGCATCAACCAAACCATAAATTCTCAGCCTTCCATCATCACCAGTCTTGTAGAAACTCTTAAATTTATCCTTCATGGTGGGCAATCCACTGCTATCATCCCAAAGCCCATCCAAAGCCAAATCTCTACCCTTTGAACTCTCTGTCTCATAAGATGTGTGTTAATGTTTGGGATCGAGGGGTCTAATTAACGTTTAGAGAGAGAGTAAGAGAGAGAGAGAGACACACACACAAGAAGTATAGTGGTTCGTCTCCCGCCTTAGCGGGAAACTACGTCCACTTGAAAGCTTAACTAGTGTGTTTGGGCCTTGCGGCCCAAAGGGATTACAAGAGATGTAATGGGATGGAGTTTAAGTGGGAGGAGGGGTCCCTTTTATAGGTAAGGGAACCCCTCTCATTTACATTTTCTTAGATGTGGGATGCAAAACCACTATTCTAGTCTTAAAAAGCATGTTTGCGAAGGTAACTTGGCAAGGCCGGGAAGGTTGCTTCCCGACGACGTATTGGCCGCCTCCGACCACCGTGGCGTAGCTTGAGTGTCGAGGTACGAGATGTATATTGTGGTCGGGTCCCACCATGGCTTGTGAGCCCAGTAAGAGGGTGTTCTTATGCTTGTTGATGTAGCAAATCCTCCATATTAGTGGAGGTATGTACAAGTCCCCGAAGTCCCCAAGTAAGAGGAGCTTCTTGGTTGGGGAGTTATACACATGATGTCATCAAGCATAAGTAACGTCCGAGAGGCGCCTAGCCCCTACAAGTCCCCGAACTCCGTAAGCAAGAAGAGACTCGTTAACCTGCACAACAAAGACAAAAGCTCGCTTATGTAGAATGCTTGTTGTATTGGGCAACAAACGTGAGTTGCATTGATATGCGTTGGCATATACGAATGTACGAGGTGCATGATACATGTTGATGTATACATTTGAATGGCGCCGAGTATAATCGAGTATGACGTATAAACTCGAGCACGCATGTGGTTGTTTGAATATATGAATTGCATATGATAAATGTGTGATGCGCGCAAGAAAACGAACGAGGTATGCTCGGTTTAAGTTACATGAGTACCATGAAGGCAAGCGTTTGTAATTCGTGAACGATGAATAAGCAAACGCTTGTGTTTGTTTGGTTTTCGCTCGTATTAATGGAAAGTAAAAAGAATTCGATTTGTTGCAAACGACAAATGGTAGAAGAATTCAATGTTCCATTAATGTGTATTATGTCGAGGGGATGTGAGTGTAAAGCTTGGGAATGCAAGAAGGCAAGAGCATTAAAGCTCGAGAGTGCAGGGAAGGAGTGAGCGGGAAGCTCGGGGGTGCCGGGAAGGCGTGAACGGGAAGCTCGGGGTTGCCGGGAAGGCGTGAGCAGGAAGCTCGGGGTTTCCTGGAAGACATGAGAAGGAAGCTCGAGGGTTGCCGGGAAGGCATGAGCGGGAAGCTCGGGGTTGCCGAGAAGGAGTCAACGAGAAGCTCGGGGTTGCCGGGAAGGCGTGAGCGGGAAGCTCGAGGGTGCCGTGGAGGCGTGAGCGTTAGAGCTCGTGAGCATGAAGCTCGGGGATGCCGTGAAGGCATGAGCATAAAGCTCGGGGTTGCCGTGGAGGCGTGAGGGTTAGAGCTTGTGAGCGGGAAGCTCGGGGATGCCGTGAAGGCATGAGCGTGAAGCTCGGGGTTTCCGTGGAGGCGTGAGCGTTAGAGCTCGTGAGCGGGAAGCTCGGGGATGCCGTGAAGGCATGAGCGTGAAGCTCGGGGTTGCCGTGGAGGCATGAGCATTAGAGCTCGTGAGCGGGAAGCTCGGGGATGCCGCAGAGGCGTGAGAGTGAAGCTCGGGGATGCCGCGGAGGAGGTGGGCGTTAGGTAGCGAACCTAAACTTTGATACCCAAGCGTCGGGGGTTAACCGCCGGATCAATGGCTACCGTGGGCTGCGTTAACCGGTCCCTTTACTCTTTCCCGGAGGAGAAAAGCTTGACTATTATGAGGCGTTGCCTTATAGCTTGACGGTTGGTCGTGGACCATAGACCGTGGAGTCTAGACCCGTTTAGGTCTTTTTCCTGGGGGAAGAATTTGACAAAGTATGGTGCCCAGAGGCTAGACAATATGTTTACATATAGTGTACATGTAAATATTGCTTAATTGTATGAACAACAAATAAGCATGACATAGTTTTTTTAAGTAAGTGTCACATGTTTATTTAATTTTGCAATTAAATGGAAGCATGGCATGTGTAGCATGTACTTGTGGCGAAGTTTGCCAATAGCATTTTGTATGTTGTAAACATGCCTAGGATCATGAAGACATGTAAATGCATATCAAGTGCGATATATTGTAGGCATACTTAGGAGTAGTAAAAGCATGGCAATAGCTCTAATTGCAAGAGCGTGTATTAAGATATAGTTACTTATCTTATGCCGATTTTGAGTGAGTTGGAGTTGAAATTGGCATAGGTACCCAAATCATGTTGGAGTTGTCTAAGCATGACGCTCCATTGCTCCGGCGAAGCACCATAGTAGGCGGCTAATGATTGCGTTGATTGAAACTGTGCTTGTGTTTTGTTCGAGGCCTTGACCGCCACACAGAGTTGAAGCTTGAAGAAAGCATTTGAAGGCTGGTGTTCGGCTGGCAGATGCAGCAGGCATTTGATCAGTGATGATGATAAGCAGTGGTTATAGTCCTGAAATACTGGCGGTGTCCCTGTGGCTGCGCTGCCTGGAAGTAGCCGGTGATGTGGACTAACGATGGGAGATGATGTTGGGTGTCCAAATCAGATTTAGATTGGGTGTCCGTCAGTTTTTTTTGCTTTAGCAGGGGCATGTGCAGCGGTGGTCGACCAGCAGACCGTGACCAGCGAAGCTTGTCAGCTGTGGTTGACCGGTGGAGATGCCTTCCAGAGGAGGATGTCCAGCGGGGGTTGACCAGCGGACTGTGACCAGCGGAGCTTGTCGGCGGTGCTTGACCGGCGGAGATGTTGTCCAGAGGAGGACGTCCAGCAGAGCTTGACCAGCGGAGGATGTCCAGCGGTGGTCGACCTGGTGGAGCTCGTTGACGTCGACAGCTAGTGGTGGTGCCTAGCGGAAGCTATCTAAAGGAGCTTTACTCAGCGATTGCTGGTTGGCGGGGCTTGATCAGTGGTTCAGCGGCGAGCTCTGGCGGTGCGGCTGCGCGCTCTGGCCTGCGGATCTCCATCAGCAGTAGGCTCGTCCGCTGTAGAGCTTGCTGGTGCTGGCGGTGAGTATGGCGGATCCCAATTGCTGATCGATTGTGAAGAGAGCATTTGTCTGGGTGTCCGAAGTAAATACCGCTAGCGATGGTGGTAAGCCGTAAAGCCGAGTTGACTTTTTGTACGGCGGTGGTTATTGTTGGCGGTGCGACAGCGGACAAGGCTCGAAGTTGGCAGGCCGCTAAGATTTCAAGGATTGATCGACACTTGTGTACGTTTGGCGGTAGCCCCTAGCGGGGATTCTTTGGCGGAGATTGGATGAGTAGCGGCCGCCAAAGCCTGGCAGATGAGCTCTTGGCTGAGCAGCTTGGCGGTTGCCGCTGATGGTGATTTGAAGAATGATCATGGGTGCCCAGAGAAGTTTTCTGGGTGTCCAGAGCGAATCAGCACAAAAAGTCACCCTTTTTTTTTTTTTTAAGTGGTGCAGCGTTGACCATTTTGTTGGTGTTGACCAGTTCTTACGGGTGTTGACCTGATGCCCACTGCTGAGTGAGTCGCCACCAAGAATAGGATGATGTTGATCAAGCTTGAGCACAAGTTGTAATCAAGTTAAGTCGATGTTTGTACTCGGAGTTTGATGATAATCCAAGAAAATTTAATGATGATTAAAGAAGTTGGGTGCTCAGTGAGCGACCAAATTTGATGACTCAAAGAAAAAGAAAATTCTTTGAGCTCCGTTAAGCTGACTTAACGCATGGTAAGTGACGAAGTCATTGTATCGGCGTCCGACAGACGGCGCCAATGTTAATGTTAGTGACCGAAGGGTCTTAGTTAACATTAGAGGGAGAGAGAGTGAGAGAGAGAAGACACAAGAAGTATAGTGATTCGTCTCCCGCCTTAGCGGGAAACTACGTCCACTTGAAAGCTTAACTAGTGTGTTTGGGCCTTGCGGCCCAAAGAGATTACAAGAGATGTAATGGGATGGAGTTTAAGTGGGAGGAGGGGTCCCTTTTATAGGTAAGGGAACCCCTCTCATTTACATTTTCTTAGATGTGGGATGCAAAACCACTATTCTAGTCTTAGAAAGAATGTTTGTGAAGGTAACTTGGCAAGGCCGGCAAGGTTGCTTGCTGAAGACGTATTGGCCGCCTCCGACCACCGTGGCGTAGCTTGAGTGTCGAGGTACGAGATGTATATCGTGGTCGGGTCCCACCATGTCTTGTGGGCCCACTAAGAGGGTGTTACTTATGCTTGTTGATGTAGCAAATCCTCCATATTAGTGGAGGTATGTACAATGTGTTAGAGTGAAGTTGATAGCCTGAATCAGATTCATGATATGAACCATTACTGTTGGAATGCAGAATTGTAGCCAAGTCTAGAGCACCGGGCACAAGTAGTTTCGTGCTCTCAACAAGGATGGACTCATCCTTAATCAAAGGAACACTGAAATCTGGCTTCTCCTTAGTTTTTTGTCCAGCCTTGTCGATAGCAGCAACAATCATTGTTCCAAGTTGCTTATCATTCCCAGCAGACATAGATGTAACAGCTTTAAGATCATTACAACGCTTAAGAAACCTAGACTTGTTTTCTAGTTCGTTTATCACTGCCTGTACATTTTTGCCAGTCCCCTTCTTTATTGAGTAAGGATTTGTGCCAGGGGTCGCACCCTCAAGCTCATTGAACTCTCTGCCATCCCCACTATTCACCTTAACCATCTGTTGGATCATAATTCATATACATATTTGTCCCCTAAAACATGGAAATTACTTGTTCTAAAGTCCAAATTTAATGTTGACTAATCCAATTTCATTATTTCCCTAATCTTGTACTTTAGCTTAACCTTTGTGTTTATTTATATATATTTATTATGTTTTCCTTATCATGCTAGAAAATGATGGAGAAAAATGGAAATGCACTAAAAATGTCAACTTTACACATTTTCCTACTCCGGCTAGGAGAAACCAAGCCAAGCAAGGAAGAAGGAGCGACCACCTGACCAAATGAACTTCAAATGAGCTGAAACCTTCCAGATCCATTCTAGACATCCTAAGAAACATTTCTTATGAAGAGTGCAAGAGCCAAATAGAAGTGGAAGGCCTTCAAACAGTCAGCCCAATTTTATGCAGAAGCAAAACTGGAAAACTGGACCTGTAAGGAGTCCAGCAACGATTTCGGCCCAATGGCATGGAAATAAATTCTGAAAATTTGACACAATGATCTAAACTCATGGTGGATCATTTCATATGAAGAAGTCACGGGCAAAATCTGAAGTCTTGGTGGAGAATTAATTGAAGGAAAAATGAGTAGAAAGTGACTCAAACCTAACAAATTCCATTAGTGTTTAAATATTCAAACCTAACAAATTCCATTAGTGTTTAAATGCTTAAACCTAACCCATCATAATTTGTTTAAAGCCAAATAGTTTTGCTTGGTAGCCTATAAATAGAGGCTACAACAAAGAAGAAAATCACCAATTCCTTCATCCATTACATCTTCTTTCTCTCTTCATCTCCTTCACAAAACCTCCATCTCCACCTCCCAAAATCCAAACTCATACTATCCATACTACTCTATCTCCTCCATCACCACCACCATTTCTTATCCTCTACCTCCATTAACACCATCACTACTACGTCATTTCTCCACTCCCTTTTCTATCATCATTTTCTCCATCTAGTCCACCTATTCACACAATACATAATACAAGCTTCACTATCTTTTATCATCAAATCTTCAAGAGCAAGAAGGAGAGGGAATCACCACCACCACCATCACCACCAAGACGTGAGCTTGGGGACCATCCGACACACCACTAAGCCAACTCTATCCCTTTTACTCTAGATTATATTTTGGTGTTTAATTTGATTATGAAGTTAGTATATGTAATTATGAGTGAGTAGTACTTTGTTGGGGCTAGGGTTGAAAGCCCTAGCCAATCTTGTATGAATTGATGTTTTAATTGACATTTGATGTTATTTATGATTTTCATCTTCATATGCTAATTCAAGAAGTGAATGCATTCATTCAAACTTAACTATTTTGAATGTGTTGTGTTTGTCATCTCATGAAAAAATGTTTAGGGAGTAGTTAACCTTGAACATTAATAGCATGATAGCATCCTCTATGTGCATGTGAAGGTTGTGAGTTAAAATCACCTAGATCTAGGATTGGTTTGGTTGCATGATTATCTAAACTCAAAGTTTTATACATCTAGGAACAATGAATTGAGACTTAACCGGTAATAGGAATTGTTCTTAGGTAGTTAATTCTAGACTTATCCGGTTGGAATTGATACCATTAAAGGAGTTTAAGCCTTTGTAGTCTTATCCGGATGCAAAGAGGGTAATTGGGAAATTAGAATAGCATCACTTGTATTTGAACTTCAATGCTTGCAAGGGAGGTTAGTGGTAGACAATTCAACCCCTAACTTCATCCATTATATTACTAGTTTAGTTTACATTTGAGCATTTAATTTAATTTGGTTCACCACTCTATCCAACAAACAATCTCACTACCACCACAATGCACATACTCACCATGAGCCTAGATTTCTTGTGAATTTAGGTTTGTGATTGTACATTTGCATATTCTAGCTCTCCTTAGGTTAACACCCTAGCTAGTGAAAGAAATCCAATCCTCGTGGGTTCGACAACCTTTCTTAAATCCCTATACTATTACTTGTACCCCTTATACTTGAGGGTGGCTATTTGGCTAGCACCATCTCATCAGAATTCTCTCCATCCCCAGTATCTAACTTCTCATCAATACCATTTAATTTAGTACCACACACAAAACCCACAACATTATCCATACTAGTATTATCATTAAATCTCAATATCACATCAGTGTGAGACAAATTCAAGTCATTATCCACAGGGGTTTTACGAATAATACCATTATCAGCAAGAATAAGTGATGATGAAGCCTCAGTTGCAGCCGGAATCAATTTGGGTGTTGACGACGGCAACGGAGAGCCAGAATTCAGCGGGTTATCAACTTGACTTGCCGGAGATTGCGACGAACCCCATAACAACCGTAGCTCCTCCTTGAATTCAGAAATGAAGGTATCCATCGAACTCTTCAGCGATTCTTGCATCTCACACAGCTTAGCATCTGTGATATTCTTGTGAACTTGCAATTCGCCGGAACCTCGCGGTGGTGACGGTGGTTTCTCAGTCCCCTTAAGCTTGACCGTAAGCTCGGGTGTGAAAGAGGAGTGGCCTGAATCAACAATTGGGACCTCCCAATCACGTACCCGATCAGGTTCCATTGGAATTGGACGAAGTTGAGGGGCAGGTTCCACTTGCTTTAGATCTGAAATAGGACGTGGTTGCTCATGAGGGAAAGCTGGAGGAATAAACTGGTTTGTGGGGATGAAATAAGGCTGGGTAGGTGGGTAGTGGTGATAGATCTCTCTTGGATGAGGATGAATTGGGGTTATAGGTGATTGGGGTGTGGTGGAGAGAAACCCAGTACTTGAGTAATTGTGTGGTGAATGTGCATCGGCCCTCCACTGAGCATGATTTGCATGAAGATGTGGAAATTGGTGAGGAAAAACATACCCATTGACGGTTGTTTAGGAAGGTGGTGGTGGTGGTGGGTAGCTTGGTTGCAATGGAAACTGGGAAGGAGGTGGTGGGTAGCTAGGGCTACCGTGAGGGTGAGAAGAATGTGTGCTGTAACAAGCGCCGGAGATCCCACCACCGTACACTGCCGAACTCGAAAACAGGCCCAGTGGCAGGCTCTGATACCAGTTGTTACGATCCCCAGGATTGTAGCCATGGAACCACATCGCAAAGAAAAGGAATTAAGAGAAAGCTAAAGAAAATAAGTAGATAAAAACTGATTTTTCATTCCTCCCTTTCTTACAATGTGGCTATGAGATTATATAACGAAACAACTAACAATCCCTAAAGATCCGTTAACATGATGACCCGACCCAGTAACCCATACAATTATAAGGCCCGAATAGATATAAGCAACACGAGCCCAACACATGGCCCATCTCACTAATTGTGATCCTAACACCATAGTAAGCTTCTATCTTGGTTTCTTCTTCATTTTCGTTTTCACAATTCAACAAAGATTGAAGCCTTTTTTTGGGGGGGGGGGGGGGGGGATTTTTGTTAGGCACTGTCAGATTATTCTGATTGAATTGATTCTGCACAAGAAGAAAGCTCATACGGTCATACCCATTTGCTCTATAATGTGATTGATTCGCAAGCTCCCGCCTTTCAGGTACTGAAATCAATTTTGCATATTTCTCATTGTTTATAGGTACAGATTTTTGTTTCTGGGTTTTTGAGTAATGATGATTTATTGACACAATTTGTAGGGTTTATTGTGGAGGTCAGCTTTGGGGTTTCTTCTATTGAATTAATGCTTGTTTCCATCCTCTCCAGCTCTCCTCAATTCTCATTGACTATACTTTGAGTTCACGGAATCAGGTTTTGTCCTTCACCTTGATTTGCTATGTTTGCTTGAATCGTCTGGGGATGTTGCTTGAATTGATTTGCTAAAATTTAGAAGCATGCCTCCTAAAAGAAATTTTTTATCTGGATATGCAAAACGTTTAAAGAAGAAAAAAGATGTAGAGTTGGTTAACTCTTGGATTAATTTCAGTTTACCTACCTGAACTTTCACCCATTCTTCATGTTAGTCCCTGAACTTCCAATTTGATCAAGACTACCCCAGAACTCTCAATTTCCATCACCCGTGTCCAACTCTCCTAACGCCGTCCAAAAATTCCGTTTACTGCTGACATGGAACGAGTCAGCAAGCAAATTTTTAAGCCGTCGGGCCCGCAAAGAGGGCTAAAATAGACAATTTTCATTTAAAAAAAAAAACAAATAAGCTAAGTCTTTGTTGATCACATTAACCCCCAGATCCCTGAGCCTCGATCATTTTGGGGAACAACTTCAAACCTCTCACAGATAGGGAAATCGGGAAATCTATTAACTCCAACAAACAAGTAAACAACACAGCTCAATCAATTCATGAGCTTATGATTCGAAACAACAACTCATTCAACTCGGCCATGAGTCCAACTCGGACTCTTGACTCACCTGCAATGCACAAGAACCTGCACAATGACGCCCTTCTCTTTCCCATGCATGTTCATCGAAATCTCTTACAGATGAAGGCGCCATGTAGCCAATTGGAAACTCCTTCTACTACTCCTCCTCATCCTCGGCTCCGCAACCCCAAATTCCACCAATTCAAAGCTAAATCACACACTCAATAAGACCTAGATTCCACAAACCAAGCCAGCATTTCAAAATTAAAAAAAATGAAATCACAAACCACAAAACCACATAGCACAATTCACTCACCCTCAGAATTCTCGAAGCTTCCGAGAGCAGCAAAGGATGAACTCCTGGCATGGTGCGAGCAACCGCCAACGAAGCTAGATGATAGGAGCATTTTAATGCGATGTTTTAATAATTATTTCCCCATATTTTGCTTAGTTATTTCCTTTACTTAATCATTTTTAATTTAGTTTCTATTTTCTAGGTACATTGGAATAAATGACAAGGAAATGAGCTGAAATGAAGAAATGGAGTTTTCCTGGTCCAACTAGGAATCCTAGTCAACGCAGGAATCCTGATGAGGCTAGGAAACCTGAAGGCATTAGGAGACTACATGACTTGAAGATGTTATGGGAGATTAAATCTGATTTTTGCATGGGAAATGATGGAGATAATGTGGAAATCAAGGAGATTACGTTGAGAAAATCAAGGGAGAGTTTCAAGGGATTGTGCAACAAGAAAAGGCTCAAAACAAGTCCAGATTCGTTCCTTAATTCCCTCAAGATATGTTGGCTGAAATTAGAGAATAAAATCTGCAATTTTAATGTGGAAATCAAGAGAAAATCAAGGGGAGACATTAAAGGAAGTCCATGGAGAGATTTAAGGAATAAAAGGTACAAAAACAAGTCCAGATTCATTCCTACAATTCCTAAAGGAATTTTGGCCGAAAATAAAGAAGAAAATCAGAATTAATTCATGGATATTCGGCAATAATATATTTGAGACTTATTTTGAAGGCTTATGATTGGTTGGATGACACACCAGGGCTTACATGGCAATTTGTGATTGGTTGAAGTTATGTGGCATTTTCTGATAATTCCTTGGAAAATAATAGAAGATTCATGAAGACTTGGAGACCAAGGCCAACGTTCCCTATATATACTCCCCCTATGCTAGATGTTTGACAGACCCCCATAATTAAGAAATTTACTATATACGCGAAAGCTCTCTCCATCCTCTAGAGCAAGCCACGAAGTTCAAGCAAGGCTGAAGAAGAAGAAGAACCAAGCCGTGAGCATCATCATCCATTCTCCACCTTGAAGCTTGCTTTCGAGATTCAAGACTCCATACGTTTTATCTTTCATCCCCATCTCCATCTCACGGTGTAATTCAACCTCTTTCTTTGTAACCTTGTTTGATTTCGTTGGAATTGTTTCTAGTTGACATATATGTTTGAACAATTGTTAATTTCTGGAATTTTATGATTAATTGAGAATTTTCAGATTCATATATTGTAATTCGAGAGTTGCTTATGTGAGTTTGTTTAATTAAATTTGCTTTACAGAAAACTTTTATATGTTTAATTATCTTATTTGGGTCGACACTTATAGGATTTGCATGTAATTGGTGCTAGGTTTAAGAACATAAATCAACTTTTTGCTTTGTGTGACTTGAATCAAAAGTAGTAAAGGTTTTGGACAAAGATCGAATTTAATTAACGAGGATTGCAATTAGGTGGACTTTTCCATACTAAGTTGTACACTTGAGTTGATAGCCTTTCTCTATGTCTAATGCGTTAAACATGTCATGATTGACTAGCTTTCTAGGGCTTGATTACATGTTTGATAGGATTGATCTAGGTGCTTTCGCTTAGGTTAATTAGCATTGAAAACTAAAATATGGGAAATCATTTGCTTTCGAATGTTTCACATGATCAACTCCTTTCTCATGACTTAGATGAACAATATTAGGGTTTGAATCGATTTTAATCATGGTTTCGGTTTTGATCTTTGTTCTCTCATTCCATCATTATCTTTATGTTTTTGCATTTTATTTGTTTTACTTATTTAGTTTTATTTTCGAAAATCAAAAACAAAAACCCCCCTAATTTCGTAAATAATGTTTATACTTGTGAATATCTTTGTGAATATTATACTTTGTTTTAATTTTAATTGTTTAATTATTTGACAATGACAGGTGTACCCTCAATCCCCGGAATAGAACGATCCCTATTTGCTTATACTACTAACGATATTTTCAGGGTTAAATTATGCGCTTGCTTTTAGCGTATCACTAGACAATCCGCCACCGTCTACCGCAGCGGCTCTGGCATTGACGAAGATCTCAGCCTTAAAACTGCTCCCACTCCTCCTCCTCAGCCAACCACTTGAAGCCTCGAACTCCCTGGTCGTCAAGCTCCAAGACATTGTCATCTGATCCGAACTGGTTGACCCTTCCTCAGCCCATCCAGAGCGAAATTGACCCCGTCGACTTGCTCCATCATCTCCTAGATCTCCTGTGCCTCCATCAACGTCGTCGTCGCCAGCACCGCCGCGGCTTTGGCGAGTCTTCTTGGCCTTCTTCGATCTCCTAACATCGGCGTTTTGTGAATTGGGCCTCTTCAACGAATAGGGCTCTGAATCGAACTGCGACCACTGCGAGGACGAGTCTTGTGACGAAGAGAAATTGAAATTGAATTGGGGGGTGTCTTGGGAGAGAGAAATTCTAAACGGGTCGATGCTGAGATTGTCGCCGTCGCTGTCATGAAATCATAAGAATGAGCAGATCCCAGATGAGATAGATATGAGGTAGAATTTGATAACCAAATCAAATTTGAGGCTTTTGTGAAGAAATTAGAAGAACCCAGATGAGGAATTGGGTAGATTTCACTACCTAAATCGGAGTTTGAGGTTATTCTGAGGAAACCCAGATGAAATTTTGTGCTTGGAGCTTTTGTGTTTTCTTCTTATTGAAAGTGTATTGTCTGAGTTTGGGATCGGAGGAGCAAGAGAGAGAGAGAGAGGGAAATGCATCTGCCTTTTTTTTTTTTTTTTTTTTTTTTTTTGCGAGGATGTAAACAGAGTGGAAAATTTTGACGAGGGTATTATAGGAATTTAACCATTTGTCTCTTGCCACGTCATCAATTGACAGATAATTTGGATGGAGTATGAAGGATTGGGCACGGGTGATGGAAATTGAGAGGTCAGGGGTAGTCTTGATCAAATTGGAAGTTCAGGGACTAACATGAAGAATGGGTGAAAGTTCAGGTAGGTAAACTGAAATTAATCCTTAACTCTTTAAGGAGAAGTCTTGATAGGTTCATTACTAGAGAACCAGAAGGTTTGGGTGGACATTTAGTTAATGAAGAGGCAAAAGAGCCCACTGATAGGGAAGATAATGTGGAAGAGCACATTGATGGCAATGTAGTTGTTGATAATTTGGGTAATGATGAAAATGAGAATGGTACAGGACATAATGATCATGTGAATGATGCTCCGGTGAATATTTTTGACCCAAGAAATTGGGATAGTTTGGATAAAAAGTTGATAGATTTGTTGGTAGAAAAGGGTCCTCTTAGAGATCTTTCAATAGAAAATGGTCCTCCAGACAAGTTCAATAGACGTTTCAGTTCAAAATTCTACACTCGGTTTTTAGGAAATGGAGAGAAATATGATAGAGAGTGGACTTGCCCAGTTGTTAGACTTGCATATCGAATATTGTTAACCGTGCTTGTTACTGTTGCTTCAGCTGAGAGGAGTTTTTCCAAGTTAAAGTTATTGAAGTCTTATTTGCGATCAACTATGTCACAAGAAAGGCTAAATGGACTTGCTTTGATTTCGATTGAGAACGAATATCTTGGAAAAATCAATTGTGATCAGCTAATTGATCAGTTTGCAGGTAAGAAGGCAAGGAGATGGATTTTCAAATGAATATCAATCAACACTGCTAGCTAGAATGTGTTATTTTGAGGGTTTTAGATCAAGCATCTTTTTGTAATTATTTTTTGCTGCAAACTTTATGTTTGTATTGAATATTTAGCCTCTTTTGTAGGCTCATCTAATGATATTGATGATACATGGTGGGTTATTTGATTTTTACATTTTGAGTTTGTTCAAGTATAAATTTCATATAAGTCTAAAACTTGGAGGGCCGCATTTTAAACTTTCACACAGGGCCTCCGAAAAGTTTGAGACGGCTCCAAAATTAAGCACCCTTTTTCAGTGGTGTCTATACACTTTTATGTGCATATATAAAGGAGGTAAAGTATAATAGCTCTACTAGGAGTTCATATCTTATCAGATTGTGAAAATAGGAATATATTCCATTCATACACTAGTTACTTTATCGACGGTTCAATAGAACATTTCAGACCGGGTACATCTCTTCTCCTCAAGTTAATAGCAAGATGATTTTGGTTGCAAAACCTGTATTATGTGCTGAAGCTGCACGTGTGACTTCTGATATAAGTCGGTATACAATAATCTAGTAAGGTCACTATATCAGTAATTCATTTATTTATCCGTTAGCATAGTATGGAATACATCAATTTCACATTACAAGTTTTTCAGATAGCTGATCTATGTCCCAACAATGGGGTAAAGTTCAAATCCAACATTACAACTCCCTCCTACAACACGCCCACCTCGCTTTGCATTGCAGCAGTTTGGCAATTCGCTTATTGCACCATCAAGACACTTCTTACAATCTGGGGCCGAGAGGTCCCTTGTGCATGTAGCCAAACCATATAGTGTTGTGAATGTATCAAGTTGCAGCTCACCAGTTGCATAAAACTTTGGATTAGCACTACCATCAGAAGCTTCAACAGCTAATCCACTCAACAATTCCTTAACTCTCTCATTGAATAGAGTAGGATTCTGTACTTCTTGAACGTTCCACATGTAGAACTTGTTTTTGTTATCAATTTTCCCAAAGAAATCCACATTTGAGTACTTTAAGAGGCAGTGGTCATACCATATTATGGCTCCTTTGCTGTTCGGGCAGAACTCTCTAATATCTTTGCTTGCATCAACCACACAAGTAGTGCAATCTTCACTTGAGACATCGCCTCGGCAAAGTGCAAGGCCATTTGCTTTCTTTTGGCCTTGACCAGTCGAAGCAAGGCCAAATCCGGTAGGAGGAACTTTGGTCTGTAAAAGGATGAATAACCGAGTCAAGTGTGCATCATATGGGCTATTGGCAGTATAGTTTTCATGGCTGAAACAGAAATGTTTGAGTGAGGAAGCACCAAAGGATGAGTGGATGAAAAGACAGAAGACTAAGAAACCTAGAGAGATTGTTTTAAAGCACAACATATTGATATTGGATCTGAGGCTCAGTTTGAGTGTGTGTGCATATATATAGGCAATTCCTGGGGTTGAAATTGTTGACTTTGTTATTTAAAAGTTTGGAACCTAGTAAAAGATATTATGGAATGCTGACTTATTCTGGAGGAAACTTTCCAGTTTATATATAATATAACTAAACCAAATGTCTAGAATATCACATATTCAGAGCATTCTACTGGAATGAATGAAATGTAGGTTTCTGAAAATTATTTTGTAAATTGTGCAAGCTATTTGTGTCCAATGAGGATACATTTCAGAGAATGAACGTGTCTAAGCCGGAGACAAAGTCTTATTGCAGATAAACATTAAACTTAATATGATCCAAACTATCAAAGGCAAAAGCTTCTACATATATGGAAGTTGAAGAAGTGTTTTTCTGGAAGCTGTACATTTCTTTGCACACGCCAATGTTTGGTAGATCATGACGTCTGCATTTTGTGTGGAGTCCCAACAAATTTTACGCAAGGCCAAAGTAGTTATTGCCCAGAAACCACTCATTTGGTCAACTACTTTACCGGTGCTTGCATGCCTGTATAATTTAGGCTCCATTCCAGTGCCATCACTTGAACCCTCAAAATCTTCTGCAGCTTGCTCTACGGTTGTTTCATCTTTGTATTACTATTACATCGGAGCTTGAAGTACCCATAAATTAAATGGTTGTGTGTGAAATGATCCGAGCTTGCAGCTTGCACTTAATTCTCCAAGAAATTAAAAATCCTACTGACTACTACTCTTTCCTTCGTTGGTCAGGATTAAAATCACAAAATGATGAAGAGCATGGATAAGAGAAGGAATTGAAGTGCCAAAACATGGACATATTATATTGCTAAGGAGCATTCTCTCTTTATTATACCAAGTACAAGCCAAAATGACTAAATGGATTTGATTATAATGATTTTGTTATTACAAAACATTTTTCAGCCCCTTCTTTTTATTAATGAATTATTATAATTTCTGGTTAGAAAGATAGATAATTTTTGCTTTTTTTTTTTTCTAATTCTTTTTTTCTTATATAATTCATTGACTACTTTATTTTTTTGTATATTTACAAAAGATGCGATTAGTATCACCCTACTAACTACTTTGTTCACCCTACATTTCACTTCTCACCCTACATATATTTGAAAGGGAAATATAATAATAGGGATGTGAAAATCAAATTGCAACTTTTTAAAGTAGGATGCAGACCTAATGTCATTTAAAGCAAATAACTAACAAGTATGAGAACCGAAATAAACAGAAGGTGAGTCAACATATATCAACAAAGGATAACCACTTCTGCTAGTGCTACGCCTGAAATCATGTAAATCAATAAATAATTGGTACTCATATCAATAAGTAGACAAAGAATTTAGTAGCTATATTACATCAGAGGTGAAGATGTTCCTTCTTCTAGTTGAAAGAAGGCAAGCTCCACCATTGAGAAAAATTAAAGCAAGAACATACACAAGAAACAGAAGAAAAGAAAAGAAAAAGAAACAAACTGCTCATAAGTGAACTCATCACAAAACTTTAAAACACTTCAGCCACCTTGCTTGCAAGAACTCGTTCCCGTCTTTCAATGTATCCAAATGGGAACCAACCTGCTTTGCCTTTGCATTCCCCTTCTGCCCAACCATTGTTGGTTACCTGTTGAAAACACAATACAAATTATCAACAGCAATAAGTCAAAAAAAGATAACACACAATCCAAAATAGAATACAATTTGGGCCTAGCAATAGCAAATCAATCTGATTATAACTAATTCATGCAAAGTTAGGCTGTTCTTAACCAAATAACCTAAACTGAATCCAGCCATTAGACGTTAATCATCATGATTAAAAACCATAACCAGTTTTCGTGTTTAGATCAGATTGTGGTGTTTGTCCAAATCCAAGCCCTGGGTCACACCTAATTCCAATTTATAGGATCAATATTGTTCAAGTTTAAAGATATTCAAGCAACAAATGTAAACCTTTCGCACAACAACATAGTCACCAACTGACAAACTGAGCTCCACATCAGAAACAGCTTGATATGTAAACATAACCTGCAATAGATTAACAAATAACACAATATAAATGAGCACAGATATGGTACAGACTTCAATAGTAGAAATTGCATCACTCAAACCATTATAATGTGAAAATTCTTTGATTACGAACCTCCCCCAAGAAGTAATCCATACCGTCTGACAATCCATTATGTGTTTGAGAAGCATATATACCATTAACTTCTTCATAAGGTGGGGGTGGAGGCATGCTGTTGTCAACAGTGGGGCTAGGAGGCGCTTCAATACGTTGTCGTTCTGATACCATCTATCAATATTGAAAGAACATTTACAACAAAAATCATTAGTTAATGCAGAAATCAAATATTGGATTTTGTATTAATGAAGAAACCTTCACTTTTGAATAAGAGGAGGAGGGGTGAGGAACATGACATACCTCTCCTTCAAGTTGATCAAGTATCTGAAGGATCCTCTGATGATAAGTACGCTCTGCCTCGACCTTCAGTCATGAACACATTCAATGAGAAGAAGGTTCAAACACCAGTTTGTATACATTAAAAGATGGAAAGGAGTTCGCGCAAGCAGGGCAAATCCCCAATGTATTTGAAGTCTTTTGTCTAATTAGATGCCCCAACATATTGGAAGTTCTTTAATCTATATCAGGACTTGAGATAAATAGAGGCAAATGTTCGATTAATAAATACTCAAGAAAGGAAAGTAGATGAGTTGGCGGAGGATTATTGCTCATGGGAGGATAGACCTTCTTGGTGCTCTCTCCACATAAGGGTGCTGATGTCTGAAAGGCTGCTTGGTGTTTAGGGAGACTAAAGTGAGTCATTCCAGTTTCTTTTTTCCTTTTTCTTTCTTTTTTGAGAATAGTGAAACTTTAGAAGAATTCACACATGAGTAAATCTCACCAAAACTAAAAACAATACACAGCATGCAACTTAGAAGAAAACTAGTTAACTAGCTGATCATCACTGGCTTCCAGTTCCACAAAATGGAACACAGATTTACACCCATAAAGGCTACTGAAGCCAAGAAAGAGAACCTGTGGACCCATTCTATATGCTCCTCAAAGATCCAATTTTTGCTTTTCAATCAAATTACGCAAATAAACGCCAAAACTCTGCAATTCCACATGGGTTTTGCCGTTCTCCCTAGCCTTGCACTTAACAGAGGACAGTCACCCTCTGGCAGATCCCACAACATATCAGCTTCTAAAATCATTGGACCAAATATGTTCAGCAACTTAAGAGTGAACAAAGACACTGTCAGTAATTTCTCCCTTTTTCCTTTTTTTCCTTCTTATCATGGAGAAGCTGATCCCTTCAGTAGGGATTTTGGAGTGTTAAGTTGGTGGAGTCTCGATCAGATTCATATCCCCCAAGTCCCAACACAACGGAGAGCCCCAATCTCTCTGTCATAACCACTACTCCGTAACCATGGTTACCTACCAAGCAATACAGACTTGAAATTTTTCTTTAAGGCTGTCTACCCCACCCAATGATCCACCCATCACCACACCCTCTGTCACTCACCACCTTCACTTTGCGGCATTCAAAATAAAAACCCATAACATTGAGACACATCATTTCAAGGAATTCTAATTGAGCCTCTCACATGTATATTTGCATTTCTTTTAACTCAACATTTGCTTCTACTCACAGTATGCCACATTGATAACGATTCAGGTAGAATCTCCAGAACCATTCTCAGCAACCAGATTACCAACCCTTAAACCCCCTCTATTTTTTATTCAAGAAACTAATTCCTGTCTTATCGAGTGCCCCTACATATACTCCCTTACACTATCCCAAAGAAAGTCCCTCGTGAAATTGTCTATCACTCTAGCAACGCCTTTAGGAATTTTAAAACAGAGACATATACACAGGCATGCTTCCTTTTGGGCAACTGTTTTCTAAGAGTTATCACTTATCAGGCTTCTCTTAGATTGGGATGCTGCTGTCATTTAGCTAATTAGCTTACTCATTTCTCTCTGTTTTACCCATCTTTAATTTTTCTCTTAACAAAACTTTGTTTCTCGTTCAAAAAGTATAAAACAGCCAAAGATATTTGTTCTTCACATAGTTGACTTATTAAAGTTTTTAAAAGAACTTGCATTACCATGGCAATGAGTCTCTGGAGAGTCAATCTCTGTTGTTGAGCCTCGACTGCTGCCATTGCTGCAGCTGCTTCCTTCCCTAATATTCCCATATTCGACTTCAGATCTTGCAACTTTGCTTCTGCTGCTTCTAGTTTCATAACATTATCTGAATTTCCTGGTGTTTCCCTCACTTTTGCTTGGCGTTTGGAAACTTCAATAGCCTGTCTAGGTTCAAAAGAACACACAATGACGTGCTTGTAATAGAAAATTAATAGGGTTTAGGGTTTTCAATTTTATGGATATAAGTATGAGGAACATCAATTGACTGCCAATATATTAGTGATACAGTCCAATCAAATATTGTTGCAAGAATAAAAAGGAACAAAACAATCAGAAATTATTTGGTAATCACAGATTAAAGATACCTGAGCTTCAGCTTCTTGTCGCATTCTGTCATATCGTTGAGCAAGATGCCGAGCATCTTCCAATGGAGCGCCCATTACCATTGCTCTTAATGGCTCCGCCACCTGATAACAGTTATAAACCCACATCATAAAATATTAACCTCTGATAGCAGTTAGGAGAAAGAAACTATTTGAAAATACATCTTAAAGATGGTCTTAAGTATGGTCTTCAAATTGCAGTTATAGAGTTTATCATTCAACAAAATGAATTTAAATATGCAAATGTATTATTCCTTCCACTACAGACTGAAGAGTATTCAGAAACATATTCAGCTAATTTTAAGTGAAATCTGTAGAGTTGTGTATAAGTGAAGAAAACATGTTACACCTGTGTGCCAAGAGCTTTCAACAGATTCCCCCGTTCCTTCTCCATTTGAGCACGAGCACGTCCATAGCTTAATGAAGCTCTTGATAACGTACTACCACTAGTACATGTATTTTCAGCTCCATATTTCCTGCTATCTTCAGACAGCTTTGTTCCTAGACAGAAAGGCTACAGTTAAGACTATAAATCTTAGGCCTTCAGAAAAAAATGTTTTAGCTTGACAAATGGCATAAGTTTTGCCAACTCACCTATTTCAACCTGTTTGGATCCAGTGACAATATATCCCTCCACACCACGAACAATATCCCTTTGATAATGCTAAAACATGAATCAAGTATTCTTTGAGTAAGGGGCCAAAAAGTAAACTAAATTGGATAAATGCCATAAAGAAAGTAGGCAACCTTTCCAGCACGGGTTGATATGTAAAGCTTCTCAAGTTTCTGATGCTGCACTAGTTCTGCCTCATCAGTAACTAAATTACCTCCATATCCTCCAGCCCCAAACTGCTTGAGGACAGCCTAAACTAACACGAATGTAATCAGTATGCTTGTTTTTTCTCTCATAAAAAATGAAATGAAAGCAAACTTTTGTCACTGCAACTAGCCATGCAATTTTTATCACTAAGAAAAAAGGAAAGCGCTGTCATTAACAGAGAGATATGCAAATAAATAAGAGGGATCAGAGTTGAAGATTTTATATTATTGAACGTATGCATACAAACACGACCACTTGAACGAGAAACAAGGCATGGAGAACAGAGTAATACCAGCCTTACCACAAACAAACGGAAACTTTGCAAATGATTAATTTTCAGTGAAGTTTGTGACTGAAATCATATACCATTTAACAGTTGGACAAAATTGGTTTGCAAAACAAAGCATTTACATTTCATTGGGTGAACTAGCCTGCCCCGAATCAGATATTATCCACTCTAGGCTCTTAATTTTCAAGGCATATGGACCAAATAGTTAAAATTCATTTGTTCTACCTTCTTTCTTTCTTTTATTTTCAATTCACCCAATTAAGCATATTATATTCCAAGCATGTTCACAGATCAATACACAAATGAAGATCACCTCATTATATGTTTCGGGCTTTATCAAATCTGAATAAACACAATTTGTACAAGTTCATAACTTTGAAAAGAGAAGGCATATTGTTGGATCATACAATGTGAAAGACAAATCGAGAATCTCAAACCCAACAATGAAAACGCATTGCCAGCAGAAAAAGATTTCGAATTTCACCAACGGGCAATAAAAACAATAATGATTGTGAGGAAAGTATTAGAGATTGAAAGGAAAAACATGAAATTGGATCCAGCTGAATCAGAAAGAGAGGGAGACCTGTTGTTGGCGAGCGACCTGTTCGCGAAGCCTGGTGGCTTGCTTTCTGATTGTTTCCATTCAGAAGCTCAAGGATCAAATCTGCGCAGCTTTCTGGATTTTGAACAACAGACTTTGAGAGACAGGGGATTTCAAAATGTGCAGACCCCACTTCCAACTTTGAGCTTTTGATTTATTTTGGTGATTTGGTCCTGCCAAAGACATAAGGAATTTCGCCTATTTCAAAATTGGCCGAAAAAAAATAAAAATTGAGATTTGTTTCATTGGGTTTGTAGTTTTGTAATTTGTGCTTTGTACAAAAAATGACCTAATGATGACTTAAAAATTAGAATTTTATGATAACTTCTAAATTAATAGTCGGATGACACATAATATTTTATTTGAGTCTTTATGGAAAAGTCATATTTAGATTCTCGCTTACTATATCTTTCTACCATAAACATTTTAAATGGTATAAAAGATGTTAGGATTTCGAGATGAAGAGCTGGATGCGGGTTGGGCCCAATTGACAATATGCTAAAATCGGTGGACACAAGCTGAAATTTTGAGTCAGTCTTAGGTTGAGTTTTTCAGCTGTGATAAGATAGAATCGAACCAAAATTTCTTAGGTCGGTTCTCATATTTTTGGTCTCATTTCAATGATTTCATTATCACAAAATTGTCAGCGAAGATCTTTCACCGATCCAACCCATAAACCACGATCTTTCATAGATCCAACCCATAATTTTTTAGTCTTTTATCAATGCATGTAGCATCAACTTAGAAACAATCGATCAATCACATCATATCAATAAATTCATTGAGACCAACACAAGAGAGAAAGAAGAAAAGAGTGAGTACAAACTCTTTGTGGACTGGAAGAGAGAAAAAGCAAGTGCATATGCATAATTGAATATGGTAGCCATAGAGTTTCTAGAACAAGGTAGAAAAGTAGAAGAAGAAGATCAAATGTGAAGAAAAAGAATAAGGAGTTAAGGACAATACATAAGAGTAGAAGATAAATGTGAGCAGCTCTATAATAAGAATCTAAAACTACAAGAATTATTCTTGTTTTCTATTTTTAATAGGTGACTTGAGTAATTAGTCCAATAAATTGTTCATCTTTCAAGGTTTCGTCAATATTTTCAATATTCTTTTTTTCTTCTATTTTTTTGTGGCTCCTCATTTGTTGGCTTATATTTGAGTTCTGTAATTTTTGCCTTTAGGAGAATATTTTTTTTTTTTTTAACTTGATTTATTTCCTGCTGTAAGTCTTGCATTGTTATTTCCAGTTTTTATTTTTTATCAAATCACCCTCTACTATGGTCATATCAACAGCCCCAACAGTTAAGATCAGTAAAGAGAAGTCTTCATTATGATCATGCCAAGTTTCATTATGATCCTGCCAAGTTACACGAATTCAACAAAAGTACAACAAAGCTGCTCCATCAAAGTCCCTTCAAGTTTGTCAAGTTCTATAGATTCCAACAAAGAAAAATAAAGCTGTACAACTCATATCTTCTCAAATCTTCTCAAGTCTTTCACATAATCAAAATGGTTTTCGTGCTGTATTATTGTAACAGTATTGTAAAGTGACTATAAAAGTCGTTGTCCAAGAGATCTTGGATTTCCTTTTTACAGTACTTTAATAATTCGTTATTCATCCAAATCCAAGAGCAAAGACAATTGCTCATGTAGAATATTAAAAATTCAAAGTCAGCTTGCAGCCATTTAAACTATGACTGTAACTGTAACAGTAACTATAACTATAACTATAATAATAATTATAGTGTCCTAAAACTTGATTTCGGTGAGAGGTACAAGCAAGGATGCTAGCACTTGTTCTAAATTGCACTCTGATTACATTCATACAATTGATAGGCTTTTATAGCCATTTTACAACACTGTAACAACAATACAGCTGGAAAGTAATTTGATTCTTGAAAGGCTTGGGAAGATTTGAGAATACAGAAATCTTCAAAACTTGACAAGCTTGAAGGGACTTTGATTTATTCTTCTTTGGATGAATTCATGAACTTAGCAAGATCATAATTGAGCTTTTATGATCATCTTTGGTTGTTGTGGTCCTTGAAATGACCCTAGAGAAGGGTCGTGGCATTTGGAAATGACCATAGCAAATGCCATCACTATTCACATGTCTTTTTAATTGTGGCTAGCACACCTGAAAATTTGAGATTTCGGTTGAAGATATTTTGACTTTTCAGAGAATATTACACTTGGAGAGATAACTGTGAGATTAAAAATCATCTGCAAAAGTTGCATCGGGGTCATGATTTGCGAATTGAGACTGGACCTCATCCGTGAAGTCATCGTCTCCATCTTCACTTTGCGAAATTTTAGATAACACTTCCTTGAGTTTTAGGGCATACTCATTTGGAGAAGAGATGCCTGCAAGTTGACTTTGAATTTTGTACTTCTGCGTGAGGAATTGGCTTTGCTCTTGAATTTGAATTATTGATCCCTGTTTCCATTATTGAGGGTGCTCTTTAAACCATTTGAGGAGAGGCTCTTCAGATAACTGATCAATTTTGAAGCTATCTCACCATTTTTGTTTGAATCTTCTTGTTAAGGTCATTGCTTGATCTAGATTTGGTGGAGATATGATAATACACAAAAGAATCCATACAATATTTTGAAAAGCATAAAACATGAAGACTAAATGGTTCAAAGAGCATCTTCTATACTGGAAATATGGATCAATCATTCAAATTCAAGAGTAAAGCCAATTCCTCATGCAGAAGTCTAAAACTCAAAGTCAACTTGCAGACATTTCTTCTCCAAATGAGTATGCCCTAAAACCCTAAGATAGAGACGATGACGTCATGGATGAAGCCCGGTCTCAATTCGCAAATCATGACCCAGATGTAGCTTCTGCCGATGATTTTTAATAGCATAACTGTCTCTCCAAGTCTAATATTCTCTCAAAATATCTCCAACCGGACAAATCTCAAATTTTACAGGTCTCTTAGCCATAATTAAAAGGACATGCGAATGGTGATGGCCTTTCACTAGGGTCATTTCCAAATACCACGATCCTCCTCTAGGGTCATTTCAAGGACCACAACAACCAAAGATGTTTAGAAAAGATCTTGTCAAGTTCATGAATTCATCCAAAGAAGAATAAATCAAAGTCTTTTCAAGCTTGTCAAGTTCTGAAGGTTCCTCTCTTCACAAATCTTCCCAAGTATTTCAAGAATCAAATTACTTTCCAGCTGTATGGTAGTTATAGTGTTGTAATGGCTATAAAAGCCTATAAATTGTATGAATGTAATCAGAGTGCAATTTAGAACGAGTGTGTGAATAACTGTATGGGGAAGCAATAATTGTTTCTTTTCTTAATGGAATTTTTATTTCTTCCATAGGTGGTCTCTAAGCTTCTAAAGTTTTCTTATCTGCTAGGGTCCAAGTTTTTGTAACTTTACTTGTTACGTTAATCTTCTTGTCAAAATCATGTTCATTTTGGGACGAATCAAAATACCAATCAAAGACATAAATATTTATTTTGTTCTTATTTAAAAAAGTATAATATTCTTCTTGAATTTCGTCTCTTTCTTGTTTGTCAAACATTATAAAGAAAACTTTGCGTTTGAAACTATTCTTGTCAGAGTAAAAGTATTCTCTTAGGTATGTCTTGTCTATTTCAAAACGTTTTAATATTGTAAAAATTTGAGGGTTTCTTATTTCTTCTGCATCCATAGAGGATTGAGTTGGCGAAGCATGTCTGGTTTCTTGTTCTTCTACTGTATAAAAAGGTCTTGGTATGGTAGGTAACTAGAACTGTAACTGTAACTGTAACAATCTTGTCTATTTCAAAAGATTTTAATATTGTCAAAATTTGAGGGTCTCTTATTTCTTCTGCATCTGTAGAGAATTGAGTTGGTGAAGCATGTCTGGTTTCTTGTTCTTCTATTGTATAAAAAGGTCTTGGTATGGTAGTAGCTGTAACTGTAACTGTAACCCTAAACCCTAATGGTAGGTAACTGTAATTGTAACTGTAACAATCTTGTCTATTTCAAAAGGTTTTAATATTGTAAAAATTTGAGGTTCTCTTATTTCTTATGCATCCATAGAGGATTGAGTTGGCGAAACATGTCTAGTTTCTTGTTCTTCTATTGTATAAAAATGTGTTTGTATGGTAGGTAACTGTAACTGTAACTGTAACTGTAACTGTAATAGTAATAATAATAATAATAATAATAATAATGATAATGATAATAATAATAATAATAATAATAATAATAAAAAGGATTTGAGAAGATTAGTCAAGATAAGATTCTGCCGAACTTGACAGGCTTTGAAGACTTAGACGTCTTTTCTTTTGCATGAATTCATGCATCTTGGTAAAGTCATCTTTGTAAGGTCACCTTCGGTCACCATCACTTGCTTTATGCATGTTGAAAAGAAGGTATTTGTTTGAAATATTTGCTTCTGAATGTCCCTAGCAAGGAACGTGTCAACCAAAAATGAACTTTGGGAAAGATTGCACTATTCACACATGTTCCATTTATTAGGGTTAGGACACCTGTAAGATTTGGGTTTTGTCCGATTGGAGATCTGTCTTGTCTGAGATAATTTATGTGATTTTCTTTGTTTTGAATTAAATTGACTTTTTTGGTAATTGCATAATTTACTTACAAATTAAAAGAATTAAACATCAACTTCAACAGCCTTATCTACAAAATAGAATAATAATAATAATAATAATGGATTCCAGTTTAGAGGGGTGTATATAGGGCTGTCAATGGGTCGTGTCGGGTCGGGTTCGTGTCGGGTCAAGGTATTTATCGTGTCGCAGGAGACAAACCCAAACCCAAACCCAACCCATTTAATAATCGTGTCAAAAGTTTAAACCCAAACCCAACCTATTTATTAAACGGGTTACCCGTTTCCAACCCGCTTAACCCATTTAATAAATAAGTCTTGTCATGTTAGACAAAATGACCCATTTAAGGGTTAACAATGCAACCCATTTAACTAAAAAAATGCATAAATTGATTAAATTCCTAAAAACTCCACAAGAATAATAATATAAATAATTATATATAATTCGTAAATAATTAAATCCAATGAGTATAAAGCAAAATATTTCAAATTGTCTAATCCTATGATCAAATACTCCCAACGTCCAAAATATCAAGATGAAGTATAGCATAATCGGGTTATACGGGTTCACTTCGTGTTGGCGGGTTGACCCATGGCCGACCCATTTATTAAATGGGTCATGGCGGGTTGACCCACGCCTGACCCGCTTTTTAATCGTGCGGGTTCAACCCGCTTTATTTCGTGCGGGTTTCGGGTCGTGTTATCGGGTCGTGTCAGAATTGACAGCCCTAGGTGTATAGTAGTTGTTAAGAAGCAAAGATGATTATTATAATAATGGAATTTCCATTATAGAAATTGTATTTTGAATCATTTGTATTTTGAATTTGTAGATCTTCTTTAAGATGGTTTATGTGGTTTTGTTTATTTCCATTCAAAGATTCAAATGTTGCCTGCTTATGTGGTTATGTGAAATTTCACATACTTGCTTATGTGAGGCTTCTATACAAAAACAAAAATACAAAAACAGATGAGAAATTTCACATTCTGTGATAGTAATTAACTAAGGTTTCTATACAAAATAGAAATTTCACATTCTCTATTTGTTTTCCCACCATCCTTAGAAATTTCACATTCTGTGATAGGAATTAACTAAGGTTTCTATACGATCCAATTGGGTTCCTACAGTATCTAAATATTGGTTTGTAAAATTGTTTTGTTCCATAAGTTTTGTAAATATCTTCTTTTGATGATTCTTTTTGTCTATCTAGCACATTTTGCATTTTGTATGGGGAAGCAATAATTGTTTCTTTTCTTGCTGGAATTTTTATTTCTTCCATGGGTGGTCTCTTGGCTTCGAAAGTTTTCTTATCAGCTAGAGTGCAAGTTTTTGTGACTTTATTTGTTACGTTAACTTTCTTGTTAGAATCATGTTCAGTTTTGAACAAGTCAAAGTGTAAGTATTTTGGGCTTTTTACCATTCAATACATGATTTCCCATTGTCACAAGGAAACCGGAGCTTCAAGGAAACAAAGAGAAAGATCACAGGATCGGATCTTGAAGAAAAGATTAAGCCAAATCGATTCACTGATCTTGAGTTTAATATGTATTCATTCCATAACATTTTGCCTGATTTTAAATTGATATGCATATCAGTTAAATTGATTCTATAATCTCTTATGCATTAAAGAGGTTTTCAACATGCATATCAATTTGAGATCTTGGTTAGAAAAGTTTCGATTGCACATTCAAAAAACAGTTTTAAACCTTTCCATATTTATCTGAATTAATTATTAAGAAAAGATTTGATTGAGGGGGAGTGTTTCTCCCTTATAAAAGGTTTCAAAACTAAAGTTAGGGTTGGGGTTTTTGATTGCATAAAATCGTTCTCAATTGAACTACTTGCTCTACTCATATTGTTTTCTGAAAAACCCTCTTTACTTGTTTTATGTATTCCATTGCATAATCATTCATATTTACTCTCAAGATCGTGATTTAATTGAGAGCAAGGAAAGTTGAAGATTGATTATCTAGAATGTTGTATTAGGAGTTAGAACAGTTGTAAAACAAGTTAGCATGTGTTGCTAAGTGAAAGTGTTTGTTAAGAACAACACTACTTGTATTCTGTAAACCCTAGTGATTCATATTGGATTGGCTTTTCGTGTTGGCTACGTTAAAAGCCACGCAGTGAAGTTTCCTCAGTAGAGAGGTTTACACTGCGTTAGCAAATCTCCGTGTTATGCATGAATCGTATTTCCTTTGAATAAATTCTTATACGTAAAGTTCCTTCTAATATTTGTTCCATCTGATATTTTCACAAAGTACCAATACAGTCGACAAATTCTCGGAAGAGTCCCTCCTCCAATGGTTCAAAAATGATATATTTCCTGTACTACTTGATGCAAAGCGTATGTTTACACTTCCATCAGAATTCGATAAAAGACAAAAATCTGAAGTAACAATTTCAGATTTACAACAAGAAATAAACCAAGTTAAGAAAGAAATAATTCTTTTAAAAACAGAAATTACAGAACTCAAGATTAAATCTACAAATGAGGAACCACCCAAAATGGAAGAAAAGGGAGAAAACAGCCAAAATGATCAAAATACTCAAGAAAATTTGATTAATGAACAATTTATTGGATTTATTACTAGAGTAACCTACCAAAAATGGAAAATATTAATAACTCTTGCAATTTCAGACTCTTATACTATCCAAATAGTCGCCTTGATTGATACAGGAGTAGATATGAACTGTATTCAACAAGGAATAATCCTGACCAAATATTGCGAAAAATCAAAAGAAAAACTTACTGGAGCAGAAGGATCAAAATTGAAAATACGATACAAATTGCCAAAAGTTCATGTATGTGTAGATAATATCTGCATCTTCTGAATCAGAGTCGTCATAGTCTGAGCTATCTGATTCCGAATCAAGCATAATTTTGAGAAGCTTATTTCTAAAAACTCATTAATTACCAAAATTAATTGAGATGCACATTGTGGGCGTTCCCTAGGAAGGTTGGTGCCACCACCACGGGCCATGGCGCCACCACCACGGACAGGGTTGCCACGACCCCATCTCCCACATGTGGCATTGCCACCACGCGTATCCGCACCAAACTTGCGGTTTCCTTCCTAGTTAGGGCGGTTATATAGACCCATACGTCCCTCATATCCCTTATTCTTAGGATTCCGCTCATTGCGCCCTCTTTTGGGTGCGTTATAATTCGCCTCATGAACGCTCTTAGTTCCAATGGGCCTTGAATTATAATTCCTCACGAGTATGTTATCATGTTTCTCAGCTACAGATATGAGATTAATAAGCTGATGAAACCTCGTGATCCGTCCAGCATTGACTTCAGTGCCGTATTGCTTTGATACCACAATGGCTGAAACGGGGAAGGTGGAGAGAGTTTTCTCAATTAGCTCTTGCTCTGTGATAGGTTATCCACAAAACCTCAACATGGACAGTAGGTGAAGAGCTTCTGAATTATATTCAGCAACAGACTTGAAATCAGCAAAGCGCAGATTGTTCCATTAAACCTTCAAGTCAGGGAGGAGGGAATCTTGGACATTGCCAAAACGCTCTTCTAGCGCTACCCATAGCTCTCTTGCATCCTTGATCGACATATACTCCAATCTGAGTGCCTTGTCCATATGGCATCACATCAAGATAACTGCTTGAGCATGCTTTGTAGGTGTTTGCACGAACACACGATCCGGGTTAGGTGCCTGGATTATGGGTAATATTCCCTTTGAAGTGAGGTGGTTCTCAATATCGGTTACCCAACTGTGGTAATCCGAGCCTGTTGAGTCAAGCATGGGAAAGTCGAGTCTAGGTTCATTCGACATCCTGAAAATAAGAAGAGAAGATATATTAGTTTCGAAGCTAAACTTCCACGAAAACTAAAATAATAAGATTTCCGAGCTATGCTACCAAGAAAACAATTTCCAAGAATCTCTTTTGGATTAGACCAAGCAATAATGTTTTAATATGGTCACATTTTGATGCTTACGGACGCTCTTAGTCCGAGCATTATGAACACTCTTAGTTCATACGAACACTCTTAGTTCGTCAAGCGTGAATCCCCATAATTCTGCTTTATTAAATACTCAAAATCCTGTTCATATATTCCAAAATTGTGCAAAAAATAAAAGGAATTTAAAATACAAGAAAGCAGCAACCTTAATTACAAAACTTACGTGTTGAAATTCGGAGCAGATTCTCTTCTGAACAGCTTTCACTTTGATTGTTGTACCGATCTCAAAACTCCGATAAGGCTAGCGTGGGCTAGGAGCTGCGGCAGTGAGGCTCGAAGGTGGCAGTGGCAGGTTTTGAAGAATTTTCTGGTTTGGTTTTTTTTTCTTGTGGTTAGGGCTCGTGCTGATAACGTGTTGTAGAGAATTGGAAAAATTGTATTGTATTGTATTCATCTCACCATGAGGTTTATATAGGGTTATATCATGTATACAAAAGGCAATACATAATAGCTATACTAATCAATCGCACATTACAAGTATGTCAATCGCATACATTACGAGTCTGTCAATCGCACATTACAAGTATATCAATCACATACATTAAGAGTCTGTCAATCGCATACATTAAGCAATACCTATTGCATGAATAGTCATTATCATTTACAACATTTCAAACCAATTTCACAGAAATATAGCTCATTAACCAAAATATAAACTAAATCAGAACAGAGTTGGAGATGGAATAACAGAGAGAATAGAAACCTTCTGCTGAAAGCCTCAAACACACAGAAACTCAATATGATTCAAGCGAGAGTATGATGATAGTGAAATATATTTGATTTATTGGTGCAGGTTCTTACATCCTTGTGCGCATGCTTATATTTCGCCAACATATGTTCTTGTCTTTAGGGCTTGTACAATTGTCTTCATGCACCACAATGCAGTTTGTCCTACCTAGCAATCTGGTCTCACTGTGCTCCATGCATTTGTATTTATATAATAGGTTTGGGTTTGTATAACACACTAACCTGTGCAATTTTATCCTAAACCATTTCAGTGTATTGAAGCACATAACTGGGCATTGGCACTGGGGCAGAGAGATGACTGAGTATTTCAGTTTCAGCATCTTTTGTTGTCCTTAATTAGTTCTCTTTCTGTTTTTTTTTTAAGCTATCTCTTACTTCTCTCTTGATGCATTTAACTTGTAACTTAAAAAGTTCTAGACCTGAGAAATTGTCTCAATTGTTTCTTCATCATTTTAACCTCTTAAGTCCTCTTGCCAAGGTAGTTAATCATCTTACAAATTACACCTATGTTTTGGCTAAATTGGGGTTATCATAATCACTTCATTCTCTTTTCTCTTACTGTAATAATATAGCTCAACACATCACTAGCCAAAAAAACTGCTATATTGTTTCAGATACGAACTGACCAATGTCTTCGGTTGCCAAATGCCAACAAGAGACCATTTCAAATCAAAATTCCATCTTCAAAAATTGGATGAAGTTCAAACCAGAATATGCCCAGAATCAAAGGAGCAAGCCAACAGGGGTTTTTTCTATATCCCAGCTGATGATGCACTCTTGTCCTCATCAAGATCCTCCACACAACTCTTCACCACCTCCTCTATAATAATGCTACACCATCACTCAAACCAGCAAAATCCCTACGATGGTGGATTTTGAAACTATAATGTTGAGCTGCACCAATACAGAAAAGGTTTTTATTTTTATTTTTTTTAATGTCAATGAATACGTTATATACTTCACTGTGCAATAGGTTATATGTAGTAATATTGTATGCAGTATCATCATAAGCAAACAATACATTATTCTCTGTTCCCCTTCAAAAAGAAAACATTATTCTCTGCAATAAGGATTATCAAGGTCAATGTTTCCTATTCCTAGATGATCAATTAATACTGGATAATAATAATCCCTTTAACATGCTGTCAATGATGTATCATCATGCTTTGATTAGATAAAAACAAGGAAGCATTTAAACCAAACAAAACAAAACATTAAACAAAACGTAGAATATTTTGAAATAGATGATACAAACATAAAATGACCAAAGAAACAAAGTCCTTAATTGCCTACAACAATGCCCATATACTTTCATTAACTGTTAATGTTATTTTTGATATATCAAGTATCCAGATGTCACAGGTTCAAAATAAGGGTTAGATTTGGGAAAGTTGAAGGAATCTGTTGCACTGTCGAGGAGAGACTTGGGGTACCAATCTGGCTGAGCTGTGGAACGTTGGGGACTTAGGGTACCATTTGAGGAATTTATCTGTACTACCAGATCAGAACAAACACATGATGATGATAGTACAAGAAAATTTTCAGCATAGAAAGACCATGAGACTAATTGAAGTTGACAAATTCACAGAATCTGAAAATTTCATTAAAACACAGGTAAAAACTCGATGAATATGCGGGAAGAGATGATGCTTTGAAAGGACAGAAACTCCAGCTGGTTAACCTGGTTAACTTCTGCTATACAACCCTATATTTAATTTCCAGAATCAGATAGACATCTAGGGTGTAACAGTGCAATCTTCAAACTATTAAATCAATAGAACAATGTTCCAATTGCCCTGACAAAATTTTTCCTTTCCAAATCCCAAAATTTCTTAGTACCATATAAGTCACATAAAAAAATATCTACAGCGGTAGGTTTTCATACTGTTGTGATGTTTTCTTCTACAACAGGTTGTATAAAAGCTGTTGTATAAGTGTATAGCTAGAAACCACGTTAGAAACTAGTATCCTGTACTAGTAAATGCCTTATCAATCACCAAACTAGTATCATGTTGTATATCTACATATTCTGTTACCAAAAATGTCCAACTTCGGCATACAATAAACAGTTTTGCTACAAAAGGAACTGTGTGCAAGTTCATAGTAGTTGGGTGCAGCTTTAACCTAGGCTACCTACAACAAATTACTTCTCGCTACCGCATCAGGACCTCATCAGTACACAAAAATAACATATGAAAATGGGAAAGAGGAAAGGCAATTCCTGAATCAAACAATCTCTCTAAAACCCCTTGATTGATTTATTTTAAAAAAAAAAACTCTGAGAGTCTCATATTGTATATGAAGCATTCAGTTCATCACAGAACAAATTCATATTCTTTATTCTCATATTTGCTAATGAGAATAAAGAATCCAATGAGAACAAAGAATATGTAAATTATTTGTTTTATTTGTTCATTGTCTTACCTATGCCATGCTTCCAAAAGTAGTCAAGGGAAGAAACTCAAACACAAAAACACTAAAGATGAAAATTACATCTCAGTTATAAAGGTTAGGGCTAAATATTGTTTAGTACCCTGTGGAATCGGCCCAACATCGATTCAGTCCCTTGACTTTCAATTTCATCAAAAACACCCCCACAATATCATCTGCTCGTCCAATAGGTCCCTCCGTCAGGATTCCGTCAATTTCAGACGTTAAGCTACTGACATGGAGTTCCAACTCACCAAAAGTGGGGCCCACATGGTAGTCAAATTCCCAAAATGACCCTTGCCCTATTTTAACTCAGATCATAGCCCACTATGCCAAAAAATGCTTCAGACGACAGACCATATCTGTCGTCTGATGAAGTAAAAATCTGTTGGCTAAGTGGCTGCCGTCTCTAAGCCATTCAGACGACAGATATTCTCCGTCGTTGATAATGCATTCAGACGACAGATTCAGTTTAAGGTAACATACTGGAAAAGTTAACATTATTTTAGTTCTAAAGCAAGAAACTAAACATTATCAATTGAATTCATAGGAGGAGAGCAGTACATTGACCATAGACAAACTAGAGGCTACCAATACGATGACATAAAATAGCAAAACCCAACAATAGTTGGAAGTCACCGAGTAACAGAACATTCAACCTAGTAGCAAGGAAGTTGTCAAGAGTCATAACTATAATCTGATTGAATTTCAAAAAATGAAAAGGAATGTCGTTTTACTGAGGCAGAGAAGAATCTTGAGAGCTATATTAAACTGTGTCCTAACCATAAAATTAGTTGGGAATCACAAGTTCACTGGACTCAGAACTATAAGATGGTATAAGAAAATGCTGAAAAAAGCTTAGAACATATAGCTCAAATGTTAAAAATACTAATAATGTAACGCATATACACAACTTTCTGACAGTCTTTCATGAATACTTCAGTGAATCAAAATTTCCATTCGCATAGTCTTTACCAAAATAATATTCACTGACACATAAGTTCTGTGATTAAACATCCCAACCAATCCATGGAAGTGACTGCATGATATGAATGCAGGACCACACACAGCTGATAGTAAATGTAATAACTAGCTATCTCTGGTCTGCAGGTTAATTAGTTCTTATCCTGAGAATGCCCCACTTGAGCACGGAGCCTCCAGGAAGCAAGGAAAACTTATATTTCTAGTGAGAATCACTGCAAGAGGAGAAGTGAGAAGGAAAAGATTCGCTAAAGAAAGCTAAAAGCTAATCAAAGAATCATGATTGAGCAATTACATAAGTGTACTCAACTGTTCTGGAAAAAGTTGATACAATGTGAGAATTGAAGAAAGTCCATTGGGAATGGTGCCTAGCTCTAAATGAGTTGATGTAAGCTTCTCTGACAAATTGAGTAATTGTGAGTGGAAGGTAGGAGAAGACTTTTGGCAATTTCCATTTTTACCGTCTGGTCTCTATCCTCTTGCTTCCACATAAATATTCCTCTGGTTAATAATGGAGTTTTAGACTGGTATCCTGGAAATTGAGTCCATACCAGAAGTGCTGATAAATCAAATTTAAATATCTACGTTCTAGATGAGAATCTAACATATCAACATAATCAATGTCTATTTTGGTTATACTAGAGGATGAACTTCCCCATCACAAAAACTAGTACTTATACAGGAAGAGAAATAATGGGACACAAAACATGAGGATAACCGATAATTTAAATAACAAGATGAAAGTGATAGAGGGAACAAGAACAAACACACATTATACTTTCTGAAGAGAGGTGCATAATTGGAGCCCACTCGGTAGGCTTAATAATCTCTGAACACCAATAATTGATATTAGATTATTACATATCATTACCTGCAATTGCTGAAGAGAGTTGCAGTAGTCGAGCCCAACTAGGCTTGATAATCTCTCACACGATCTGATGATATCCAATCTCCAGAGAGACGGCATGCACTGTGTGATTGGAATTGATATCAGATTAGGGCAATCCCTTATGCACAAGTGCTGAAGAGAGGTGCAGTTATCGAGCCCAATTCTAGGCTTGATAATCCCTGACAACTCTGGATGTTCAATTCACGGAGACGGAGAGATACGATGTCCGGTGTGAGACCCAACTCCTAAATTAGAGTAAGACCCAACTCTATTTCAGTCACCCACATCTCTAAATCGATAGAAGCCCAAACACCCAAACCTAATTGCAAAGGACATTAGCAAAAACACCCATATCAATATCCCAAGAGAACCCTAAAACCCAAAACAAATCAAATTTGAAACCCTAAAATGATCAAAGAAAGAGGCTTACCATCCAACAGTAGTGAATCAATACTTCGGAATCGTTCGTGAAATTGAAGAACTCAACCAAAACCCAAGTTAGATGGAGGAGAGGTTGAAGAAGAATCTTTTGTGTCCAAAACCTAGCTTGGGCGGTGCGTCTCTAGCTTCCGTCTCTTCTGGGGAAGAAGAACCTCTCATGGTTTTGAGATGAGAGGAATGAATCGATCTGATAGCTAGCTCTAGTTGCTCTAGGTCAGGAGAGCGCGAGGTAAAAAAGAGATGTTTTGATTTTTTCACTGGGTATGGGAAAGCACGGGGTGAGAGGGCAGTTTGTACTTTGTAGACCGATACAAGAGAGCAGTGATGGAGGAAGAGCAGCGAAGAAGAGGAGCTGCTAGGTCGGGCGAGGGAAAACTAAGAATGAACGAAGACGGTGAGCTTTTTCATTTTTCCACCAAGTGGTGGAACGCGGGGTCTAGGTCAGAAGAAGAGGGACTTGTAGTTAGGCCAAAAAACTGTTTTTGTCCACACAAGGAGAAAAAACTTTTCCATTTACTCAGACAACAGAATCTGTTGTCTGAATTTTCTAAATTATAACAAACTTGAAAAAGTTGAATTGGTGTTGATTTTGATACCATTTAGACGACATAAATAGTTAGATCTGTTGTCTGAAGACGTTCAAAAAAATCAGACAACAGAAAAAACGTCTTCTGTCGTCTAAGGGATATGGTATGAAGCATTTTTTGACATAGTGGCCCCAATTCAGCAATTCTGAAATTTTTTTTCCCATAACACTACTATAACAAACAACTACCTGCAACCTTATCAACTTTGCTCAAATATGCAATTTTTTTTGGGACTGAATCCGAGGAAATCCGTTACTAACCCGAATAATTATTTGCATAGCCGAAGGAAATAATCATAAATTACCAAACAAAACTTCACCTGAAGAACATGACCCAAGGGTGTCATAGGCCCTTTCGCAGTATATATGTGCACCCTGCCACGGCGTGTGTCTCCAAACGAGCTTCCTATATTGCAGCCAACATGAACTTTGTTGCCCCCAACTGCAAGCTCCACATACCACATGTCCGGATTCATCTGCCAGAGCATAAACCCACCCGACTCTGCACATCTAGATGCGTTTCTGGTCTTCATCACCTTGGTGGCAGTTTCAAACTCAGAAGCTACCATCTTAACCTTTCCCATTGCGTAAGCATTTTTAATCGAGTTCTGCAGCTTCTGCCCACCAGATGCCGCTGTGTACTGTTGTAATATGTACTGGGCAGACGAAGTTTCCTGAGAACCTTACCCACAGAATTTGAAAGGGAAAAAAAAAAAACAGAGGAGCTGTGAAAACTTACAATGGGAGTGTCTTTGATGCTGAGGTGAGTAGGGGTGGGCACAGTTCGGGCCGGCTCGGTTTTGGGCCCAAACCGTTTTCGTACCGCCCATTTCGGTTGGGCCAAATCTTAAACCGCAGCCCGATTCATTTTGAGGTGGGCCGACATGTTCGGTTGGGCCGAAATAACGGTTCGGGCCAGTTTGGTTTCGGGTTTTTTTAATGGGCCTAATTAACATATTTTTTTAAACTAGTTGTCCAAATATCCAAGCCCAGTTTATTTTTTTTTATTTTTTTTGGTTACAAGTCCAGTCTCATATTTAGTTAACAGATTTAAGTCCATTTCCAATTTAGCAACATATTTAACAGCTTCAGACTTCAACGATAGATTAACACCAATTCTTCAACCTAATTGATATGAACAATAATCAACCTGGGAAAAACTAACAAGAACTAAAGAAAATGATAACTTATTACAGACCAAATAAATCAAAATGCCATAGTTAATTCAAACAAACAACAAAAGATTAAAGGTTCGATGATAGTGTTTCAATTCCCAGCTTCATTTCTCTTGGCTCCAGTAGATGAACACCATTGCAGATACCTCTGAAAGCCACCGATCCTAGTTTACAAAGATACAGAAGTATTAGAACATCAAATTTCACAATATCTCAATAGTCTAATAATCAAATCCTTAATCGAACACTAAATCAAACACATGCAATAGCCTGATATTCAAACCCAAAATCGAAGACATGCAATACCAAAATCAGAACACTAAATCCATGATTCATTCATTCAATAGCATACAAATCAAACCCAAATCTTTAGAAAAAAAAAAAAACCATAATCATTCAATCAAAGTTCAAGAGAGAGCGAACCCCAGACGGCTAGATCTATAACATAATTTATACTAAAAAGGTAGAAACTTGCCAAGAGAGAGTGGCGAGAGGGAGTCAAAAAGAACTGAGGCCTTACCGAGTCCATATCAGTGACGAGACAAAACGGCGACGGCGGCGTTGTGCAGAACTGCAGATTGAAGGAGGCTTGAAGGTCAGCGTTGTGCAGATCGAAGGCTGAAGGTCGGCGTTGTTGAAGGCGGAAGGCTGAAGGCTCGGGTTGTGCAGATCGAACTCCAGTAGTTCTTCGAATGAGAACGGCTGAGTGAGAGAGAGGTCTTCGAGTGAGAGGCTGAGTGATAGAATGAGAGGTCGAGTACTCTCGCATAGACCTAGGGTTAATTTGTGATCGGGTGCGAGTGAAAGTATGTGGAACCTTATCTAGACCACTAAGAAATTAACACCTAATAAAATTAATAAAAATAAAAATATAATAAATCGGCCGGTTCGGTTATTTCCGGTCGGTCCAAAGAACAAACCCGCTTCCGACCCGGTCTGATCCGGTCCGGTTTGGAAAACTGAACATTTCCCACTGTTTTTTCCGGTTCGGTAACCGCCACTGTTTTTCCGGCCCGGTTCGGCCGGTTTTGCTCGCCCGGTTCGGTTTTAGCCCACCCCTAGAGGTGAGGGAGAGGGTCGGAGGTGTTGACTTGGAGGGGGGTGAGCGGAGCTCCCATGACTCCGAGCAAGAGTCTCAGATCAGACCTCCAGTTGGGCTCAATTCAGCAAGACTCCGAGCAAGAGTCTCAGATCACAGCCCCAATTCAACAATTTCGTTAGAATATGGTAAGGGTCATTTTGGGAATTAGACTACCATGTGTGCCCCACTTTTGGTAAGTTGGAACACCATGTCAGCAGCTTAACGTCTGAAATTGACGGAATCCCGATGGAGGGACCTATTGGACGAGAAGATGATATTGTGGAGGTGTTTTTGATGAAATTGAAAGTCCAGGGACTGAATCGATGTTGGGCACATACCACAGGGTACTAAACAGTATTTAGCCCTAAAGGTTATAGCTAATCATGAAAAGAAATAAAAGAAAAAAGAAAAAAAGGGCTCAAATTATGAGTTCATGAAAGAACACATGTCTACTGCTTTCCTTTACAAGTGGTTGTGATCAATGCTTTCCTTTGTTCTTTAATTTTGAAGGCTGATACATATTGAAAATGCTTAGAATGTGCCTAATCCAAACTGCTCATAACCATTTTATTAATCCTATTATTGCTATATATATAGCGCTATTGTCATATCCAATTGTGCATACATTGAATTTAACAGATCTATAGCGCTAGAATCATTCCAATAAGCTATTTATGATTTGAACTCAGACTTTCCTTTATTTTAATTTTTTTTACAAAGTGACAGCTCGAACTCCCAAGTTCCAACACAAGGTTCAATTTGGAAGCTTATTGTCATTTAACATTTTGTCACTTCACGTACAATGCCTTTATAATTTTTTTTGTTTAAGGAAAATTGAAATTGGGAGAGAATTGAGTCGTGTTTTCATTGATCATAGGGCCCTCTTTATATAGAGGATTACAAGCATAGAGATAGAGTTGTACATGGAAACATAATCGTACATTGATTGGATATCTCATAAGATTCTCCGAAAATATCTCTAATATAAACCCTATTTCAACTAGAGCAAGTAATCTCGAGTTTGAGCCAAACACATATTCTGGATTTACTTGAACACTCCCGCTTGTGTCGCCTAAACGTGGTGCTCCTCTCGTTGCCTCATTAAAAACCTTGCCGAGTAACAAAAACCCTGTAGGACAAAAATAACCTCAGTCGAAGGGGAAAAAGAGCACGACACACCATTCACGTTTCGAGACCATACATGTAGACACCTCCCCCTGATGTCTGCATCTTCCCCTGATGACAATGGTCATGGGAGTTCGGATAACTTCCGCAAACGATGCTACCAACATGTTTCTCGAAAGTGGAATTTAGGCAATGACTTAGTGAGCAAGCCTGCCGCACTATCCTCAAATTGAACCTAGTTCACTTTAATCTTGAGGAGAGTCTGTTGTTGCTGACTATACTTGGTGTGGTCGCTTTTGATGTAGCCTTGCTTCAAAACAAGCAGCATTATCCTATATGCTCGTAGGTTCATATGTGGTAGACTTCAAACCACAATTGTTTAAACATGCGTAACTATGGATCCAATCCATATACATTCACGAATCACTTCGTGAAGAGCAATAATCTCTGCATTGTTTGAAGATATAGCGACTAGGGTCTGTTCTGTAGACTTCCAAGATATCACGGTCTTTACCCATGGTGAACACTTAACCAGTTTGGGAACGACCTTTGTGTGGGTCAGAGAGATACCCAATATCAGCAAAACCTACCAAAACACATGTCGTTTTGGGATGGGGATAAAGGACGTAGGCCAATGTTGGCGGCGCTCCTGGTGTGTGATGGGTTCGAATCCATCATCTCTCTGTAGAGATAGAATAAGCCCATATCAATCGTACATCTCAAGTACCGAAAAATATCCTTTACACCAATCCAATGGTATCGCGTTGGCGCAGAGCTATACCTTAGCTAACAAATTCATGGCAAATGAGATGTCCGGTCTTGTGCATTGAGCTAAGTATAATAATGCGCCTATTGTACTTAACTAGGGCATTTCTGCCCCTAGCGCATCTTCGTCATCATCCTTCGAACGAAGAGGATCCTTTTCAGGATCAAGACTACAGACGATCATGAGGGTGCTTGAAGGCTTGTCCTTGTCAAAATGCCTAAGCATCTATCAACACGATGCTCAAGTTCCAAACCGAGACATAATCATGTTCTCCCAAAATCCTTCATCTCAAAATCGGATTTCAAGTGTTCAGCGGTTTCCCTTAACTCTTTAAGGGCTTCTAATGAAGATCATGTCCAACATGAACCGCGATAGAATCCGAAACTTGTTATGGAAACGCGCGGGCATATCCCTTCTCAATCAAGTAGTCACTTTACTGAGCGTTTCAACCTTATTGTAAACGTTCTCCATGGTCTAGAGCCACTTGACTTGGGTAAATGAAGTTCACCATGAACCTTTCAACGGAGCGTGGTTCGATATCATCGGACTCAACAAACTCATGCGCAACGAAATGCGCAACTACATCATCAATTATGATGGAGTTTCTATCCCACGTCTCATGTACACTAGTGTAATTTTCATAGAGCTCTATATTTTTAGGAATAGGTTCTGACGTTGAGGCGTCCCCCAACGATAACCATAATCCGGAAGATTATCATGAGAAGGATTTTGAGTCTTGATGATCAAAGGATTGGAATATGCCAAAGTATCATTCGAACCCACGGGCCTCCCACGCATCCTAGCTGGGGCCAGGGCCTATAACGCCAGAGTGCCACTCTCTTTGGCGTTGGCGCCATGCCTACCTCCGTGTAGGGTGGCACTACGTCCTCTCGTAGGGATGTCCATCCTTGCAGGCATGTTTGCAGCATATTTGTGTGATCTTGTCACTTTAACGGGGATCGAGATGAGACATAGTGGGGACAGACCACGACAATTCCTATCGTTCCTGCTGAACATCCGTGTTCTTATCTCCCCCTAACGACGGGAAGACTGTCTCATCAAAGTGACAACCCGCAAATCTAGCGGTAAGGAGATCGCCTTGCAAGGGTATTAAGTGGCGGACAATTGTTGGAGTCTCAAATCCAACGTAGTTGCCCATTCGTCTGTAAAGACCCATCATAGAGCGCTGTGGCGACGCAATTGGCACATAAATGGCTCACTCAAATGTGCGTAAGTACGATACTTGTACCCAGTCACTAGTTGTAATGCCGAGGTAGATTGAGTGGCGGTAGGTCGTAGACGAATTAGCATAGCTGCATGCGATATTGCATCACCCCAAGCAGATATAAGGAGATCGGTGCGCATTACCAATGTCCTGACTACCATCGTAGTCGTTTTCGCGAGACCATTTGGGTGTGTTCATGAGAATATGACGTCCAACATCAGTCCCATTGCAATATCCATCGAAAGTCTTCGATGTAAACTCTCTAGCATCGTCAAGTCCAATTGACGGAATAGGATGATCCGGGGAGTGAGCTCGTTGTCATATGATATTTGCTAGGAGTGTAGGATAAGCAGCATTACAAGTGGACAATGGCACAACACGTGACCAGCGTGTTTGCGTGTCAACCAATCATCATAAGAATAGAATAAGTATTTTCATATCCTTTGCATAGGACGGTCTCAGTCCTAATTTCCCTAAGGAACGGGCTTTGTAAAACGAGCGAGAGGCTTTAGAAGCAACCAATGAGGATTTTGGTTGGTCCTGAGCGTCTGAAACGCTATTTGAAGCAAGTTGGTGATTGCAGCATCACCTGGGGCACCATCACCATGATGGACGCCATCCATGGTGTCATGGATAGGGACTGTGCCAGCCCTAGGCTGGTGGTAGACGGCGGCGGTGCCAGAGGCAGCGACGACGGTCACACTTAGTCCAAGTATCCTGGCAACTTCTCTAAGATGCGCCTTTGTTCGCAATCATTAGAGGTATTGCAAAGGAACTCATTTTCGTTCTCGACATGCATTTTCGCATGGAATCCGTTGGCTATTCATAGGGTACGATTTTCCCTAAGAGCGTAGAGAGTTTCTGTGACAGTAATCAAGGTGCCATTTGGCAAGTGGAACTTGGGCTATTTCATGTCCTTGAATTAATACCGATGGCCCAGCCATCGTAGTCACAAAGTAATATGCTCAGAATCAAAATGGAGTCATAATGAAAAGAACTCGAAATTTTATTCATAAGCCAACGGAGTTACATCATTGTCTCTTTGACCAAAGAAAATCTAATCCAAAATGCTAGCTAATGCAAAACAATGGTAGTCGTCTAACTTCTTTTGGTAATTCCAAAATAAATGTGACCAGGTGAGTAGAGAGATGTCGGTGGAGTAAGGCTCGCTTAAGTACCACTAATCTCAGAACCTTCCTAGACATCACACTTACTTTGGGTGAGCCTACTTTGAAGAAAGACTAAACCATTGGCATTTACTACAAAAATATCTGGCAATTGCCTATTACATGCATCTCTTGGAAAAATAAAGACTTAAACAGAATTGGCGATCTATTGATCCCAGCCAGATTTGTAGTCTTCAACCCTTCACTCTAGATCATCTTCTTGATCTTCTTGTTCCACATCGTGAGCTTCTCTTGCCTCACAATATGCTTTGTAGGCAGTGACAATTTCTTCACGAGCTCTACAAATGTGTGCCTAATGACCAGATACTCCACATCGAGAACATACATCTCTTTGCTCAAACTCCATTGATTGAGGCGCTTTGAAAGCGTCATTTAGATGGCTCTTAGTGTTGGTGGTGCCACCAACATGGCCAGAGGCGTTGCCTCCCTCTCTCTTTCCACGTTTACCTCTTCGGTTCCGTGTTCGCCTATTTTGGCGGTTACCTTCCCAAGTAGAGGGATTATATGGACTAGAACGTCCAGAAGTATCCCTAAGATTAGGGTTTCGATCTTGGCGCCCTCTCTTAGAGGCGCGACTATAATTGGATTCCGAAATATGCTTTGTTTCCATGGATCTCGAATTATAGTTCTTCACAAGAATGTTGTCATGCTTTTCAGCGACATTCATAGCTCCAATAAGCTCATGAAACCTTGTGATCCATCCTGCAGTAACATCAATTTGATAGTTCTTAGTTACCATCAATGCAGAGACGGGGAAGATAGAGAGAGTCTTCTCAATCAACATCACATATGTGATCTCTTTACCACAGAATTCCATTAAGGATTTAATGCGAAGTGCTTCCAAGTTGTAGTCAAGAACTGACTTGAAATCACAGAAGCGGAGGCTATGCCATCTCACTTCTAGGTCAGGAAGCAGGGAGTCACGGACGTTGCCAAATCTTTCTTCGAGTGAGACCCACAGCCTTCTGGGGTCTTCTTCATTCATACACTCGTACTGGAGCGAATCATCCATATGACGAGTCATTAGGATGGTGGCTGTCGCCTTATTTGCCTCTAAGGCTGCTCTATTTGCTTCTAAAGCTCGAGCTTGCTCAACAGTTAGCACGTCCTGGCTAGGCTCGAGAATCTTATCCAGGATTCCATCGACCTTGAGATGCTGGCGGACATCACGAACCCACCTGTGATATTCAGAGTCAGTTGTTCCTAATGGAGCAAAGTCCAATTTGTTCAGGTTACTCATCCTAAAAGAGAACAAGAAGTTAGGGTTAGTTTCGGAGCGAAAAAGGCTACCACGAAAACAAATAAAATTTCTGAGCGTAGTCGCTTTCAAGAAATTAGGAATTTCCGAGCGTAGTCTCTTCCAAGAAATTCGATTCCAAGAGGGGTTGGATAAGATCGAAACAATGATGTTTGCGGTCGATCGTTTTATCTCAACAAACTCTAAGTTTGGAGGACTCTACAAGCTCCAAGCTTGGAGTGAGCACGAACCCCCACAGTTCGGCTTAATTTGGTCTCCCCTATGATAAAGAAAGGGAGGTAGAAGAAGGGAGGTTGCAAGTCCCCGAAAAAGAAGAGAAATTAAATGTAAAAACTCTAAAAAACGGGAACTTTAAAAAAAAAATACCTCGAAATAGGTCGCCGGAAAATTTGGCATGAAAATGTGGTAGGAAAAAGTCGCCGGAAAAGTGGTTGACCGGCGTTGACCGGAGGCTAACGTGGCCTGGTGCTGACATGGCAGGCTGATGTCAGTTGCTGACGTGGTAGTGGGGTCCGTTGCTGACGTGGTAGTGGGTCCGGCAGATGACGTGCCAGTGGGTCCTGATGCTGACTTGGCAGGCTGATGTCAGTGGGCTGGGCTTTGACTTCTTTCTTTTGGGCTGGGCTGCTTCTTTCTTCTTCTTTTCTTTTTCTTTTCTTTTCTGCTTCTGCCGGTTCAAGATTGCTGACGCTCAGGTGGCCAGTTCAGAACTTTTTAGGCTGGTTCCGGGGAAAGTTTTTTCGGTTCCCGGATTCTGGGATCGAGACACTACTTGTGGAAAAATTTGGTAGCAATTGGAGGTATTGAAGGTGGTGAACCGGTGGAATATTTGCTGCGGGTGGTTTGGAGCTTCCGGTGGCCGGTTCAGTAGGTTTCCGGCCGGTTCTTGAGGTGGCGCGGCCGGTTCTGGACTCCTGGGAAGGAGGGCTTCAAGATGTGCGGCGGTTCTTAGGGTTTTGCTTCTTGAATCAGGGTTTGACTATTTGTTTCAGGGTTAGGGCTTCGTGCTGATAACGTGTTTATGGAAAACTGAAATTGGGAGAGAATTGAGTCGTGCTTTCATTGATAATAGGGGCCTTTTTATATAGAGGATTACAAGCATAGAGATAGAGTTGTACATGGAAACATAATCGTACATTGATTGGGTATCTCCTAAGATTCTCCGAAAATATCTCTAATATAAACCCTATTTAATTTCAATTAGAGCAAGTAATCTCGAGTTTGGGCCAGACACATATTCTGGATTTACTTGAACATTTTTAACATTATCATTCATTTATTTGGCATTGAACTGCCCAAGAGCTTTGATGGATGTGGCTCAATGATCTTCAGAATCTAGTTAAGCATAAAGGATGGGTTATAGGTCAAGCCAAATTTATCTGCAAGTCAATAGAGAATACAAATCATGGTTCATAGGTGGAATGAAAGTTGTGCCACTATGCCAAAAAATGCTTCAGACGACAGACCATATCTGTCGTCTGATGAAGTAAAAATCTGTTGTCTAAGTGGCTGCCGTCTCTAAGCCATTCAGACGACAGATATTCTCCGTCGTTTATAAGCTACTCAGACGACAGATTCAGTTTAAGTTCTGTCGTCTGAAGTACCTAATATTGAAGAATCGGAGTCTATCTGTCGTCTTAAACACCATACCACTACATATTTATGTTGTTTCTGTCGTCTGATTTGAAGAACAATGACAGTTATATGTTGACTGATTTCGTATGTAACAACATTTATATCGTGAGTTATGTTGTTTGAGATTTCTTTGGACTACGGATAATTGTGATTCTTATGGTTAGATTGGATTTCCAACTACAGTTTTAGTTTTTTTATGTTGTTTGAATGTCACTTGGAGTATAGTCTTACTCAAATTTCTGTTGTCTGAACTAGTATTCAATCTCATTTTTCTGTTGTTTGTTTGGACTTTAAACCATTGTTTTAGTTATATTCTGTTGTTTGAGAATGATTAGAAATATACTTTTATGTTGTTTGAAGTTGGTAGAAACAACATATCAACCACCTACTTCTGTTGTCTTAGAGCACTTTGAACTCCACTTTTCTGTTGTTTGAAGTAGGTAGAAACAACATATCAACATATCAGCCGCCTACTTCTGTTGTCTGAGAGCTCTTTAAACTCCACTTTTCTGTTGTTTGAAGTAGGTAGAAACAACATATGAACCACCTACTTCTGTTGTCTAAGGGCTCTTCGAGCTCCACTTTTCTGTTGTTTTAAGTAGGTAAAAACAACATATCAACCACCTAGTTCTGTTGTCTGAGAGCTCTTTGAACTCTACTTTTCTGTTGTTTGAACGTGGTAGAAACAACAAATGATCATTTGTTTATATTGTTTCTATTTTCTTGAAACAACATAAATTGTGAAACCTGCATATATATACATCTGTTGCCTTTCAACCATTTCAACATCATTCATTTACAATCATCAAAACCATAAAATTGGACTAAAATCAGCATTCAAAATGATGCCTACGTTTCATTGCATCAACATCATCCAAAATACAATTCATAGTTCCAACTCTAAACCAAGCCAACAGTTACATAATGATCGAGATCAAGAACCAAAAAACCATCTTATCTCGAACATTTACCTAATATTGCACTAAGTCAAAAACCTATAAGGTAAAGAAAGAGTAGCTAGGCAGAGAATCTGGGAAGTAGACTCACTTGTCGACAATAGCTTTCCATTCACCAGCACAAAGTCGCCTTTTTAGCAGATCCATGAAATGCACGACTTCTTCATTCGGGTTCACCACCGACAACATCCAATGAGCACTATAGAAAAAGATGTAAAATTTTCAGAAAGGATTAAGTCCATTAAATCTATACATAGAAGCTATCAACAAACAATATAACATGCCTAACATTGTAGTAATACTAATTACATACCCTTTTTTTTTTCTTTTTTTTTTGGCTTTGTGGACCAATTTTATTCTCAAAGGACTTTCTCAAATACAGAGATTGCAACTAATTTTCATAAGCACTTGAGAACAACAGAAGAAGGCTATTCAAGGAAGAAAAGCTATAGATCGAAGTCAGTGATGCGCGATGGGTGATTGAGAATCAGAGCACATCGATTCGGAGAGCGACTTACCTATTTTTGTACAGAAACTTACCCATTTATATCCTTCGGCTTTGAAACGAATTCTCAATTTGCTACAGCGAATAGGGCGAGTTTTGGGATTAGGGTTTCTGGGCATATGTTGAAGAAAAGTTGGAGCGGGTAATTGAAGCTGTGAGACAAAAGGAGTAGTAAGGAGATATCTGCTATAGATGAGGATTTCCGATTTGAGTGTTCGGTGTGCCTTGGGTCTGGGTTTTTGAGAGAGAGAGAGAGAGAGCGAGCTATGGCTAACTGAGATACTAAGGATTGAGAGAGCTGCTACAGATCGTGGTGCAATAGAGATGGAGAGATCTGAGCTGCTACAGATCGTGGTGCAATAGAGATGGAGAGATCTGAGATTGGAACTGAGTGAGGAGAGAGAAGGGGTCGGGAGGAAAAGAAAGAGAGAGAGTTTTTCTCTTTGCTATTTGACGAAAAACACACAACGAGGTGACGAGGTCGGAGGTTTGGGGAGAGACGATGACGACAACATTGCGAAGAGGATGAGAGGGTGAAAGCTCGGTGAAAGCAAACCAACGGGGAATCATGAAGAAAACGATTGTTACCCACAACTAAAGCACACAATTCTGGAAAGAAGAAAACCCTATAGACAGATCGAGAAGGAGAGAGAATACCCATCTGTGGTGATTGAATTCAACGAAGAAGAGATACAGAGAGAGAGAGAGAGAGGCGGGTCAATTGAAAAAATAGAGGCCAAAGTGGAAAATGAGTGTGCTGCTAGGTTTGGGAGATGGAAAATGAGTTTTCTGATTTTTTTTCACCAAGTGTGGGAAAGCACGGGGCCGGGTCTAGGTCTATTAAAAGATAGATAAGTTTTGTTAACCAAAAAAAAAAAAAATAGATAAGTTTTAGTTCAGCCAAAAATAGGTTTTTGTCCACACAAGAAGAAATAATTTCTTCATTTAATCAGACAACAGAATTCTGTTGTCTGAGTTTTCTAAATTACAACAAACTTGAAAAAATTGATCTAGTATTGATTTTGATACTATTTAGACAACAGAAATAGTTAAAACTGTCGTCTGAAGACGTTCAAAAAAATCAGACAACAGAAAAAACCTCTTCTGTCGTCTGAGGGGTATGGTCTAAAGCATTTTTTGGCATAGTGTGCAGCCAAGATGTTCTTTCTGAAAAGAAACACCTCCCATTGATAAAGAAAGAAAGGATACAAGATCTGTGGACAAGAAGTTCAAGCAGAAAAAAAGAAAATATAAATAAATAAAAAAGAAGGAACAAGAAAATATCAGCCAGACTATCCTAGGAAACACAAACACCTTACATTGCAACTTTCAACTATAGTTGCCAGGATGTTTAAACTAGGCACGGTCATATTCCAAAACTGTGCGATTCTAGTGACTCCAAGACTGGCATTGAAATTTTGCCAGTTCCAGAAGGGGAAGAAAAAGGGCCGGTTACTATATTTCAAGAGATTTTTTTATATTTAGAATAAGTTTTTCCAAAACAGTTTTATAAAGTGAAGCAGACAAACATAAAAGAAACATAAGTGACTAATTGATATTAAAATACTTGTTTCAGATAAGAGAGAAGTCTAAATAAGTGGTGATATCACCAACTACAGGTAATTAACCTGTTGAGGAGGTTTCGTACCGGCTTGGGTTTCCTGGTTTCAGGCTTTGGCCGAGCGGTGCATCAGGTGTCTCAGGCCGCCGGGGGTTCTACTTTAGTTTTGGTTTCAGGCTTTTCCAATCAATCTTCTGTGCAGGTGATTAAGGCTTGCCGGAGAGAGGTAGCGGAGATACTTGCTCCCAATCAGATTCATCTGATTTTGGTGTTCATTGTTAGAGGAAAAATGGTGTGGCGGAAAGGCAAGCCGCCGGAGGATCTATTGCCGGCGGCGGCGGTGAGGGCCAGGCAACTTGATTGGACTTCTTTTTATTTAGCTCGGATTTGGGCTTCGCCTGTTAGGCCAGGGCTCAATTCGAGTCAGCAGATTTCAAAGAGCAAGAAGACCAACATGTTGCCGAGGTTGTTATCTGCTATATTTTAGTGTTTGCTATTAGACATTTGATGCAAGTCTTGTTTAGGTAGGGGTAATCTCTATGAGCTTTTCTAAGATGTTTCTAGTTGTTATTTGTACCACAATCGCGTGTTGACAAATAGGACTAGATGAATGATTTTTCCTTAGGAAGCGAGGTTGTGCTTGTGTTGTGAAATTTTAATTAAAACTCGCAAGCGCACGAATCGTCGTTAGTATAGTGTGGAAGTACGAGGTCGTTCCAACTGAGGATTGATAATCAATTTAAATCCTAACCTAATTAATCCAAACACAAAATCACAGAAACACAATGAAAAATCAAGAGAAAGGAGATATTGATTTTTTTGGGTTTTTTAATAAACAAATAATTTGAGAATTAAAGAATCAAACAACTAATGATAAAACCTAGGGTTTCAAAATCAACCACTAACAATCCTATTTATGTTTCAATGTAATTAACAGATTCTTTTGTTCCTTTTGATGACAATCCCGTATCTAAGTCCACGTACGGCACTTAGACCATAGCTTTCCTTAAGTGTATGATTCTCTCCAGGTACGGCAGAGGTCGTATATCCTAACATGCAGTTTATCCAGGTACGGCATAAATTTAACATTTAGGACTCATTACATACTAGAAAACAAGAGAATCATGCAAACCATTACTTCAGGTACGACAATAATGTAATTCATAACTCTTAATTACAAGAAGCTAATTTGAATTATATTGCAAGTACGCCTCAAATTCATCTTCTAATTACTAGATGCAAAGCCCTAAGGTGATCAATCAAAGAACTTAAACATAAAGCATCAATTCAAATAGTGACTAAGAATTCATCATAAACAAACTATAAATCCATCAAAAAATCATCAAAGTACGTAAACAATCATGCTAGGGCATCATCCTAACCCTAGAAAAGGTTAGCAAAATATAACTAAATAAAACATAGAAAAAAACATAAAAAGAATGGAAAGGAAAAGAAAGGGAAGATGGATGAGTTGTCTCTGCTCCTTAGGCGTCTACATTGTGCTCCGAGACTCTCCTTCTCATGTAAATTTGTGCTCCCTTCTATAGGGAAGATTTCTGCTCATCTTTGGCTTCATGTTTCCTTGTAAAACTTGGGTTTAGATTCCTTTCTTCATTTGGAATGGGAAAACCTTGAAATATCTCTTGTAGAAGTAGGAATAAGTTCATCATTTAATCCTCATCTGAATTAACTTTCTTGAAACATTAGGATTGACGATCTTGTGCCACGGAACTTGAGTTCTCCACAAATGGTTGTAAATTCCCGAGCAGATTTCCTGTCCGACCTACAGAAGTATTGAAATTGAGATCCGTAAAATTCTACAGAAAGTAGACATCCGTAGCTATCCATGAATATAAGGCTCATTGTCTGATTCGATCTGGGTAACTCCCAGTAATTCGGCGAAGTTGGATGTTCTTCACAGACAGATTCCCAGTCTCAGACATTGCCTTTCAATCCTACTTGGATCATTTTAGCTTCTTTTCTTCTTTCTATGGAACAAACCTACAAAAACACTAAAACATGTAAATGAATCATAAATAAGGAGAACTAAACATAAAAACCAAGATTAAGAGACATAGAAATATAGGATAATATGAGCTCATCAGCTTGCTTAGTTAGGCTTGCTTCATGCGAGCGTCCCATTAGACTTTAATGAGTTTAGTTTGGCTTAGATAGGTTATCTGGGTTCCCGGATCTTCTTATATAAGTTCTGTTAGACTCTGGCCTGTTTCTATGGGTTGATTACTAATGAAATCAATTCCTATTCAAAAAAAAAAAAAAAACCTGACTACTAGACCATATTTGATTTTGGAAATCAACTCGAAATGGGGATTCCCTTTTTATACTTGTTTTCTTATAACTATCTTTACAATTCCTAAACAGCAATTTAGTTTTTCTAACTATGTTAACTGAGGACCTTCTGATCTTAAATAAGTAAGCAATGTGATAGGAGCATAAATGTGACAAATATAATGTGCAATCCTTTACACTTTTCTTAGTTATTTCCTTTAAAAAGTCAGTTTTAACTTTGTTTTCTTTTTAGGTAGTTCATGAAGTAGTTCAAGAGAAATAGGAGCTTAAAGGGAGCAATGAAGCCATGGGTCATGAAGTACTGATTCAAAGGACTAAGGTTGATCAACTATTTGGCCAGAAAATACAAGGAAAGTCCTCGGGAATCATTGTGCAAAACAGTTGCTGCAAAGCAGAAAACTGCAGTTTTAGAATGAGCTTTCTGGGAACAGTTTTGAGGAGCAATTCTTGCATTCTTCCAGCTGTACCTTTTCATAAATGGCCAGCTATCCTTGAATTAATAATGTTATACTTCAAAAGGAGCCAAATAAATTGTAAAAATCGTCAACGAGGTAGCAGGAAATCAAGCTCGAATAAGGCTTCCCGATAAGGCAGAAACTGTCAGCTTTTCACGAAGCTTTTTGGGAGATCTTTTCCGGCAACTTACTTGGCGTTTTTCCAGAAGGTTATTGATCATTCTAGAATATACGATGTCATAGAACACGTAGGAGTCAAGAAAAATACAGAAACATAGCAAGAGGAAGTCGTTCCTTGTCCAAGAAGGAAGCTTCAGAGACAGAAATTGAATCCTAGTCAAAACAGGGCATTTTGGCCGAGACTCTTCTTTGGACTGATTTCTTGGGCATTTTTGGAAGGTTATTGATGCTACAAATATCAAGGAGAGTCCTAGAATGATTTCTCAAGATTTTGGGAAGATTACTAAGGCTTAAAAATCATTTAATTGTGCACCAATTAAAGGAATCCTCAAGCAACTAGGGGAGGCTTTCAAAGCAGAATTAGAAAAGGAAACTTGGGCTGTGTATTCCATACATATAGAGGCTCTGAACACATTTCAAACCACCCATCTACAGCTCCATCTTCTGCCCTAAAAACCCTAGTTCACAAAGTCCTAAATTCCTCAACTTCAAGAAGCAAAAAGCCGTGCACACCATCATCCACCTTCATCAAGCTCTGCCGTGTACCATCTTGAAGGAGTTCTTGGGTCCAAGGCTGCCTAAAAGTGAATTCGTGGCTCTCATCTTCTTCCCTTTACAGATTTTACTTTCTTGTAAATCAAACTCATATGTTTTTAGTTGTGAATTTTAAGACAATGTGTGGCTAATTTACTTTTGTTAGGGGCGAGGTTTGAAGCCCCTAAGATATGTTTTTGACAATATTTTGATTCCTAGTTTCGTGATTGCTTTGTTGTGAAATTAATTGTTTATTTGGTTTTGGTTTACAGATAACTCTTGCATGTTTATGTTTTATGAATACGCACATAAAATATTATGATCATGTGAGTGGGGCTAGAAATAGGTATTTTAATCTCCGAAACGGTTAATAATGCTTATTTCAATGGTAGTAAAACCTATAGGACAATAGGTGAAACCAAAGAAAAAGGACTGCATGCTAGGTAGGCGTTTCACACTAGTTTTGCATACTTGTTTCAATCAAACTTCCACATGTGATTAATGCTTAGAATAAATTAATTGTTGATAGGATAGCGTTCTATACCTTGATTTTTTATTCTAAAGGCTTAGTAATGGTGCGTTCATCTTTCTTAAGTAATTTAGGGAAGTAATAAGAACTTATGCATGCGTTCATGGTTTGTTCTTGATTGAAACCTTTTTCACGACTTAGTAATTGAAACTAGGATGATAAATTTGTCTCAAGCATGTTTTGGTGGTGGATTTCCGAGTTTCTAACATCTTCATCCACATATCTTTCAAAACCCTAAATTCAAAATCGTTTTCTTTTCTTTGTTTTCTGTTTATTTTCGTTAAAAACAAAAAACCCCAGTTCAGTTCGTTTCAGGATTGCAATGCCCTCTTCAATCCTCCTCTCTGTCCCTCCATCTTTCTTTCTATTTTCTTCATGTTGTGTGACGTTTTCTTTAGTGTTAGTTTTGTTTTGTGTTGTTTTCTTTTGTGTGATTAATATAGTTACCCTCAATCTCTGGCATCGAACGATCCTTGCTTATCCTTTACTACTGACAACTACATTATTGCAGGGTTAAGTTGAGCGTTTATTTTGGGCGTATCACAATGAAAATACATGAATGAGTCTCCAAACATCTCTATGTCCCTAGGAAATTCAAAGTTTGCATCCTCAACCTAGAATGCTTTCCAGGTAGCAGAATCTGAAACTTTAGGATTAACGGCAAACATCTCTATGTCCCTTGGAAATTCATGAATGAGTCTCCAAACATCTCTAGCTATGTCCCTAGGAAATTCAAAGTTTGCATCCTCAACCTAGAATGCTTTCCAGATTGCAGAATCTGAAACTTTAGGATTAACGGCAAGGAACCTACGATGTTTAAGTACCTGTTGAAGCCACCAGTTATTTAGGTGGGTCAATATATTAGCAGCCTAATTTTGCTGAAGACGCTAAGTTGATAAGATTCCTGAGACCTAAACCTTCTGCAGCTTTAGGCATACACAGTTACACACTTTTGACAGGAGAGGGCAAATTTTTGAATGGTAAGTATTGAACAGGGGAAGCAGGACATTAAGCGGTTAGGCATAAGCCTTGCTGCTGTGGAAAGTAGTTGTTAAATAACTCTATAGTGTTATCTTTACTAGACCATCTACCTAATAGAAAAGCTTTAACTTGTTGTAGAGAATTGGAATTGCAGAGAGAGATTGTGTTGTATTATTGATAATAGGAGCCCTTTATATAGGGAGTTACAGAGTACATGAAAGGTAATAGAATCCGAACATAACTAGGAAATCTAGAACCTTCTCCTATTACAACTCTACGACTAAAACCCTAGTTTGAAGAGGCACACGTGAAGTCGACATCCTTCAACACTCCCCCTTGTACCGCTCAAACTTGGTGATGACGCTTTGATCGTTGCCTCACTAAAAACCTTACCAGGTAACAAAAATCCTGTGGGATAAAAATAACTCTAGTCGAAGGACAAAAAGAGCACAACACGTCCTTCACTCTTCGAGATCAAACATGTAGACATCATACCTCCCCCTGATGTCAATATCTCCCCCTGATTGCTACAATCATGGGAGTTCGGATAAGTTTCTCAATCCAATGCTCTTCACATGTTTCTCGAAGGTGGATTTAGGTAACGACTTAGTAAATAAGTCCACTACATTATCCTCAGATCGGATTTGATTCACTTCAATATTTAGAAGTGTTTGTTGTTGCTGATTGTAAAAGAACTTAGGCGATATATGCTTTGTGTTGTCGCCCTTGATGAAACCTAATTTTATTTGCTCAATACAAGTTGCATTATCTTCATAAATGCATGTAGGTTCATCTGTGGTAGACTTCAAACCACAAGTTCCTCGAATATGTCTAATTACAGACCTTAGCCATATGCATTCTCGCATGGCTTCATGTAGAGCAATAATCTCTGCATGATTTGAGGAAGTAGCAATAAGGGTCTGCTTTGTAGACCTCCAAGATATCGCAGTGCTTCCCATGGTAAAGACATAACCCGTTTGGGAGCGACCTTTATGAGGGTCAGAGAGATACCCTACATCAGCAAAATCCATCAAAACATCATCATCGTTTTGATGTAAGGGAGGAGGATGGGTGGCCGGCAGCTTTGCCGATCACGGCGTCTTGGACGGTGCCACTTGGGCTAGTGAGATCCGTTCTCATTCTTCCGTCATTCTTTTCTCTCTGCAGGGATAGAACAAGCCCATATCTATCGTACATTTTAAGTAACGAAAGATTGTCTTTATACCAGTCCAATGGCGTTGCGTTGGCGCGGGGCTATATCTAACCAAAAAGTTCATAACAATTGAGGTGTCCGGTCTTGTATTGTGCGAAGTACAATAATGCGCCTATTGTACATAAGTAAGCACTTCTGCTATTAACACGTCTTCGTCATCATCCCTGGGACGAAACGGATCCCTTTTAGGGACAAGACTACGGACGACCATGGGAGTGCATTTTTTACTTTATCAAAATGCCTAAGTATCTATTGACATGGTATACAAGTTCTAAAACTAGATAAAACCGTGTTCTCCCAAGGTCCTTCCTCTCAAACTAGGATTTCAGGTGTTCAGCGGTTTTCCTTAATTCACAAGGGTTTCAATTATGTTTATCAACATAAACCGTGACAATTGTAAATCCGGAACTTGTCATGGAAACGCATGGGCATAGTTCATCATATCCCTTCCCAATCAAGTAGTCACATTAGTGAGGGTTTCAACCTCGTTGCAAATGCGCTTCGTGGTCTAGAGCCACTTGACTTGGGTAAATGAAGTTCACAAGAACCTTCATTATATTCCGTATCTAGATCCCCATAAAGATACGTAGTGGCCACATTCATAAGTTGCATGTTCAGTTATTCGGAAACTACCAAACTGACAAGGTAGTGGAGTGCAATGACATCCATTACGAGAGAATATGTCTTCTGGTAGTCGATTCCAGGGCGTTTTGTGAGAAGCCTTGCACCATAAGGCGAGATTATCATCTCTTTTTCTCATCGAGCTATCTAACGAAGACCTATTAATGTCAACAAGTTTTATGTTAGGAGGTGTTGGCATCTCAGGCCAAAAATCCTTCCTCTTCGTTAGTGAATCCAATTCAACCTGGATCGCATCTTTCCATTTAGGCCAATTTTCTCTACGTTGGCATTCTTCAACGGAGTAAGGTTCGATGTCATTGGTCTCAATAATTCCACGTCTTCATGTACACTAGTGTAATTCGTAGAGATCTCTATATTCTCAGGAATTGGTTCTAACATTGAGGCATCCCCCAACGATGTCTCTTGGACATAACCACAATCCAGAATATTCTCATGAGACGGATTTTGAGTATCAATGATCAATGGATCGAGTTGTGCCAAACTTGCTCTCTTCTTAGGGCGAGAATCCATCGAACCTATTGGTCTCCTACGTTCTCTAGCGGAACCCATGGCCTATGACGCCATTATGCCACCTTGTGGCATGACCATACCACCATCCATGGTAGTGGTGCCGTACCCATCTCCTCTGGGAGGCACCATGTCCTCTTGTGGGGACATCAATCCTTACAGACATATTTGCAGCAGGTATATTTGATCTCGTCACTTTTAGGAGATCAAGATGAGACATAGTAGGGATAGACCACGACAATTCCTGAGGATAATATACATAAGTACGAGATATTAGACTCGAACCCAGTCACTAGCTGTAACGCAAATAAAAGTTGAGTGGCTGCTATGAGTCGTAGACGAATTAGCATAGCTGTATGCGATATTGCATAACCGAAGCGGAAATATTGGTGCGCATTACCAAAGTCTGGGCTACCATCGTAGTCTTTTAATGGTGGCTTTTCCGCGAGACCAATTGGGTGTGTACATGAGAATATGATACTTGATATCAATACCCAATGATAGGCAATAGTCATCGAAAATTTTCGATCTAAACTCTCTAGTGTTTTCAAGTCGAATTGACTGAACGGGATGATCCGGGTAGTGAGCCCGTAGCCATATGATTTGGGCTAGGAGTTCATCTTAAGCAGCATTACGAGTGGACGATAGTGCAACACGTGACCAGCGTGTCCACATATCAACCAACAGCATAAAACATCTAAGCAGTCCGCAAGTTGGTTGAGTCGATCCATAGAATCCCCTTGGATTCTTTGTAAGAATGAAATTATTCCTTTAGTGTCCTTTGCATAGGATGGTCGTGATCCTTAAAAAACAGGCTTTACAGAACGAAAGATTGGCCTTATAATCAACCAAAGAAGGTTTTGGTTGAGCCAGAATGTCACAATTTACTTTGAGAAGTAGAGAGAGGAGCCAAGTCTCCATACATGGCGTCAATGCCATGTATTGGCCGCAGGGGGTAGGCGGTGCTGGCCATGTGTGGTCAGTCTTGCACAATCATGGCGCCATGAGGCGCATGTGCAGCTCCTCGAACCAATTCTTGGTTCTTACTTCTTTTCGTTTTGAAAAATGGATGTCCATGTGAAGTCTTGAATACACGGATCATCATGGCACGACCTGGGTGTCCCAAATGGTCATGCCAAAGCCTATATGTGTCAGAATCCCATAAATCATCTCTAATGACATGGTTGGATTCAATGACTCGAATAGTGGTTGCATACAACGCACTAGAGCGACACTTTATTACTAGTTTATGTCCGTAGTCATTAGAGGTGATGCAAAGGAACTCTTGTCCATTCTCACAATGTGTTTCCACATGAAAACCATTGGCTCTTATATCTTTCAAATAAAGTTCGAATTAAGGTATGTCCAAGACATTAAGTAAAAGAATCGACACTTTATTAATAGCCAATGACTACATCACAGTTTCTTAACCAAAGTCTAATCCAAAAATAAAAGTCAAACTTAGACAGATTGTAGTCACTCAATCCGTTCGGTGACTCCAATCAAATATGACCAGGAAAGTAGGAAGAGATGTCGGTGGAGCGAGGCTCTCTTAAGTACCACTAATCTCAATTACTTTCCTAGACATCATACTTAATTAGGTGAGCCAAGTGAGAAATAGTTAAAACAAAATGTCATTTATTGATTTAAGGCATAACTGCCATTACATAATTCTTGGAAATAAGAGACTACTCTAAATAAAAATCTACGGCATTTTGTCTTCATCGCCAGATTTAAAGTCTTCTTGAACTCGATGTCTTGATCACTATGAGGCAGCTACCTTCTTAGGTACATTGCAAACTCAGGCCCATTGATCAGACGTTCCATATCAGAAATAGATACCATGAAGAGGATTCTCCCTTGATTGAGGCGCATTGGCACAATGTGCATGGTCCCTAGGACCTGAGGCGTTGGAAGATTATGACAATGGCCAACGTTGGCTCTATGGTTTCCAACCCTTAGTCCCTCAAAATCACGGCTCCTACGGTGGCGTGATTGTCGCCTTTGGCGACTACCTTCATGAGCATTTCGATCATATGGATCATGACGTCTATGGCGACTTTCTCTAGCCATGGGACGATGCTCTGGATAGCTATCTCGAAGCCTATCAATTTCTCTTCTCACAAGCTCGTTGTCTTGCCTTTCAGCAATTTTCATAGCTTCAATAAGCTTTTGAAAGCTTGTGATCCGTCTTGCATTTATATGAGTCTGAAATAAATCACAGGACCTCATAGCATAGACAGGGAAGGTATTGAGGGTTTTCTCAATCAATTGTTCTTCTGTGATCGTCTTGCCACAGAAGCGCATCATTCCTGTGATGCGAAGAGCTTCCGAATAAAATTGTATGACTGTATCAAAGTCAGAGAAGCGAAGATCATTCCATTCTGCTTCTAAATTCAGAAGGATGGAGTCACGAACATTGCCATAACGTTCACGAAGCGCTTGCCAAAGCTTTATGGCGCTATCCTCATTCATGAACTCAAACTGGAGGTCTCTATCCATATGACGCATCATTAGGGCAAGTGCCCTGGAATTGTCAATCTCAGTTTAAGGGTCTGGAGCAGTTCCTTCATAACAAAGCTCTTGGATTGTGTGCAATAGATCTCGGGAAATAAGATGGAGCTCAACGTCCTGAGCCCACAATAGGTATCTTTTGCCTGCATAATCCAATGGAACAAAATCGAGTATGTTCGAGTTTGACATCCTGAAAAAAGGTGAAACAAGAACGAATTAGTTTCGGATCTAAACTTCCACGAAAACTAATAGGGAATAATAATAAGATTTCCGAGCTATGCTACCAAGAAATCAATTTCCAAGAAATCAATTTCCAAGAATAATTGGATTAGACCAAACAATGATGTTTTAATATGGTCACAATTTGATGCTTACAGATGCTCTTAGTCCGAGCATCATGAACACTCTTAGTTCATACGAACGCTCTTAGTTCGTTTATTATGAACACTCTTAGTTCATACGAACACTCATAGTTCGTTAAGCGTGAATCCCCACAATTCCGCTTATTAAATACTCAAAACCATGTTCATATATTCCAAAATTCTGCAGAAAATAAAAGGAATTTAAAATACAAGAAAGCAGCAACTTTAATCACAAAAACTTACGTGATGATTTGGGGCTTGAGGACACGCGCGTGTTGGAGCAGGCGTGTTAGGGCAGCAGCAACAATTGGCAGCAGCAGCAGCGGCAGCGGTAGTATGCTGCAGCAGGAGGTTCGGCAGGCAGCAGGCTTGCATCAAGCAGCAGGGAGGCAACAGCGTGCGCGCGGGCTGGTGCGCAGGTGTGCAGGGGGCTACAGCAGCGCGCTGGGACTTGCGGCAGGGAGTTGCAGTGCTTGCGGCTTGCGGCAGGAAGCTGCAGGGAAGCTGCGGTAGGGAGGTGTAGGGTTTTTTTTTTTCGGCTAGGGCTTGCGGCTGCAGTTTTTTGTTTTTAGGGTTTTTTTTTTTTTTCTTAGGCTATGGTTAAAGCTCGTGCTGATAACGTGTTGTAGAGAATTGGAATTGCAGAGAGAATTGTGTTGTATTAATGATAATAGGAGCCCTTTATATAGGGAGTTACAGAGTACATGAAAGGTAATAGAATCCGAACATGACTAGGAAATCTAGAACCTTCTCCTATTACAACTCTACGACTAAAACCCTAGTTTGAAGAGGCACACATGATGTCGACATCCTTCAACATAACTAAGATGAAAAAATAAATACAAGAGAGGGAAATAGTGAACAGGACAAGACCTTTGAAACATGTTCCAGAGTGACTAGGCATTCAAGCATTTCTTTGTGCACCACTACCAGTTGCAGTTTTTGCTTTCTCATTCTTCCCATCCTCTTTCAATCCCAATTTAGAGGAGCCACTTTCAATTCCCTATTATAGACCTCAGTTGCCACTTCTGAAGCTTCATCATTAGCCCATAGGCATTCACTGCTAAACCCTCTCTGGCTCTATCTCAATCATTGCCCTCTCCTCACAAATCTAACAAAAAAGTGTTTCAACTTTTAACCAACTACAGGAAACAAAACTGCAGTTGTACAAATACAATGGTCACCACAAAGCGCCAATTGAAAATAAAACTGCAGTTGTACAATTACGATGGTCAACCTTCAATCAACAGAACTGTTGGATGTGTATCAAACTTTCTGGTTGACCACCATATATCACTAACTGGAAATTAAAAATTTCCACGAATGACAGAACAAGAAAATATAGATGTAGACTGTGGAGTGTGGAGTGTGGAGCTATCAGATCGAACAAAAAAAAAAAGATTGTGGAGACCAATTATAAGATGCCAATATTAATATCTCTATCTTGAGTTCTTGATCAATACTACAGAGTAAAAGATTTAGGAATTCAATAGTTTCAGAAAGCATAGTAGTGAGTGTGATGAGGCAGCATAGACAAATGAGTGTGATGTCTATGCTGTCTTAGAAACTGGATGGACGACATCACACTCATTTGTCTATGCTGCCTCATGAACCGAAGATACGAATTAAGCAGGTGGTTCGAGCATGACAACAGAGACTTCGGACTGCCATATTATATTAGAATTTTAGAACTACTACTCCCTCATTTCAAGATATTAACTAAATAAATGATATACCAAATCATTCGAAACCGCTGGACTGTTTTGTTTCAGAAACCTGTTTTCTTTAATTGAATCAAACAATAAAAGAGAGAGGGAAACAAAAAACAAAAAACAAAGACAGAGAAAGGAACCTTAGACACATATGTGTAGTAATCCTGCTTGTTCAAATACAAGAGAAGATTGTCATTGTTGTTCAGATTTCAAAAACGTACGTGACTGTCACTACTCACTACCACTCGGCTTCGAAAAATCTTCCTCTCAAATCTAAATTTGGGTTTAGCAGCGGTTTTCAAGTATCTGTAGCTGCGACGTGTATGTGTTTTAGCTTCTGAAGCGCCTTAGACAACATCGTTTTGCAGAAGTTGATTAAAGTCATGATCATTGAAAGATGGAGAAATCTATAACGTGTGTTACTGTTTTGCCCCTCTGGTATATATAGCATCCTAGTCTTTCATTATATGGGCAATATGATCAATGCCTAGAAAATTATAATGTGTTTGTGATTACTTCTGATGTGAATCATGTGAGATCTCAGATACGATTTCGATGGTTTTTCTTATTAGAGACACTTGACGATGTTAAGGGTTATAGCAGTGGCCATTTTTATTAGTTGGTATGTTATTTTGTTTAGTTAATTATTTCTCTTTGATTTACATGTAACTAATTAAATTAGTATCATTATGTTTTGTATGCTATTTTCTTTAAAGTAGACGTGTCACTTGAAATCAAACCTTAATTGGGTTAATTATGCATCTATTTTGGGGGGAGGAGAAAGATAAGAGTGCATTTTTGAAGCAGAGAGGGTAGGGGGATAGAGACGGGGGAGAGGAAATAAATAAAAAAGGGGGAGAAAGGAAACAAAAAGAAAGAAAACGCCATGAGAGAAACAAGACCAAGAAGAGAGGAAGAATACAATTACAAAGACTGAAGTTCGCATCATCCTTTTGCTACCAGATAGAAAAGGGAAGGGCCAAGAAGAAGATTTACAGAAGAAATGTTAGAAAAGAAGAAGGGATACTTTGATTTTGTTTTGGGGGTTCGATCAAAAAGAAGAAAATTTGGGAGGTACAATCAATGGCGAATCCAGGGTTGAAATCTTGGGAGGGCTTGGATTTCTTAAACATAGATCATACATAGATGCACACATGGAGTCCAGAAGTACTTCCATCCTGCATAAGATCATACATAGATGCACACATGAACAAGAAATTAAAACAAAGAAACCCCAAGAAAGCAGCGAATCTTGAAGTAGAAAAGGTGCAAATCTTCAAGTCACCGAATCAGCCCACAGTCACCGAATCAGCCCACAAATCTAACTCAAATTCCAAGAAATGGAAACCGAAGACGAATCACAAGTTAAAAAAGAAAGGGGGATGAGTAGGAAGCTAGCTTAAGAAGAAAGCAAATAATGGACTCAAGCTTCTCTGATTTCCAGCAGTAGATTGCATATTTGCAGAACAAGGAGACGGAGAGAATGCTGCCTACAGCCTACCTGATTTCCAATCTGCAACCTTCATTCTTCAATCCACGAAAGCTTCAATCCAAATATCCAATACAACCTACGAAATTGAATTTCACATCAATCCTTAACCCTATAAATTGCCCCAAATTGGATTGATTCAATTAAACAAAATTGAACTTACAAAATTAAACAAAATTGAACTTGATCAGTTGATCTCTGAGAGAAGTGCAGAATGCCAGAAGGGAGAACCGGCTGAGCCACAAGCGGCGAGAGGAGGAGGAAGAGGGAGAGAGTGAGACTGTGAGAGATGATTCTCCAGTTGACCAGTTCGAAACTTCGAATAGGCCATAGACCCGTTACCCATAGTCAATGAGTGGAGTCGGGAGAGCAGGCTGAGCCGCAGGCGGCGAGAGGAGGAGGAAGTGGGAGAGAGTGACTGAGTGAGACTGTGACTCTGTGAGAGACAATTCTCCAGATCTCCAGTTGACCTGTAGTCAATGACGACGATGAGTGGAGTCGGGACGGAGTGGGGAGTTAGTTCGGGTCGGCTAGTGGGCGGCCTATTGGGCTTCTATTGTCTGGACAAACCCCAATTAAAAAAAAAAAGTATAGATCTAATTTTTTTTTGTGCTTCAAAATCGTGGACGGGCTTGAGCCCGTCCTAGTCTGTGAGTAGATCCGCCAGTGGGTACAATATACTTCAAAGGTTTGTACTCAGCTCTTGGTAATTCTAGATTATATTAGGATTAAATACTGTTTACTCCCTATACTTATAGGGTTTCATCGTTTCAGTCCCTGACCTTCGAATTTCACATAAAAAGTCCATGAACTCTCAATTTCCTCCCAATTGGTCCCTGTCGTCAAAATTTTATGTTAAAGTTTCTGAAAATGTCTATTATGCCCTCACTTACTTTTTTTTTTTTTTTAAAAATTTATTTTTTTCTCTGTTTTATTTCTTTTTTTTTTCATTTCACCTCTTGAAGGTCTATAGATTGGAACCATCTTGATGAGGAGATGAACAGAAGGAGGCGAAAGAGCCGGAAGAAGAAGAGGTAAAAAGAAAATAAAAATAAAAAAAGAGAGGAAGAGAAATATATATTTTTTTTTAAGTAAATGAGGGTATAATAGACTTTTTAGGGGAAGATAACGGAGTTTTTGACGGATACTTGACGGCAGTGACCAATTAGGAGGAAATTGTGAGTTCAGTGACTTTTTAGGTGAAATTCAAATGTCAGGGACTGAAACGATGAAACCCTATAAGTATAGGGAGTAAGCAGTATTTAATCCATTATATTAATAGTGAGGTTTTTGAGTGCATGATTTAAAGTATGAGATAGGGTTATTTTTTGTTTTTTTTTTATTGTTAATTTTATTTATTTATATTTTTTTATTTAAGAAGAAGTGAGAGCACTTTTATTACTTCGGACTCAAGTATAATCAATAGCACATGTTACAAAATAAAATTAAAAAACCCTAGTTCTCTCTAGCCTAGCGCCGCGAGAGAGGAAAAACATCACCAAATTGTTCCCTGTCCGGCGGCAGCCGGGATAGCATTAGCTTTGCCGAGTTGTCCCTGTGCTGGCTGCCGGATGGGCGCTTCGAAGCCCTGGGCTGAGGTCGGGAGAGAAGCTGTTTTGGCTTGTGGTGTCACACCCCGAATTCTGAATAAGTAATTCATATTCGAAGCATGAAACTCAAAATACCCTGTTTATAATCTCAGAATTTTTTTCTCAAAAACAACTACATCTTACACCTCTTAAAAATTACATAACCAAATCCTCAAGTTACTTATTACAGCACACTCTCACCAAATCAATGTGTAAAGCTCAAATGAGCATAACACTCCTCACAAAAACAAATGATGTAAATCCAATACTAATACTCTAAACCGCACGATCACTGCCCTGATTCTCCTGACCTTACGATTACCCACTACACAATTTGAATAGTGTACCGGGAGTTGCAACAACACAAAACCCAGTAAGCTTTTGACAGCCCGTATGAGTAAACAAGAAAGAACTGTTGATTTATTCAATTATATTTATTATAACTCAAGTAGACAATCAACACACTCACAAGGTAACTCCAAAAATCACAGAAACATATAAGTATATTCTCGATGCTTTCTTTTAAAACTCAACATTTGACTGATCACAACCAACAAATATTGCAACATTAATATGTGAAATAACATTAAAGCAAAGCATGCTTGATTCTCTTTTCACTAACACCTTCACATATTAACAATATATCACAAATAGATATTTGATCAAAATAATATAAGTACACTTTTCTTTTTAGTGAATTTTCGGATTAACTGGTAACAAATCATAAATACAAGTGCTAGGGTCCAACGTACTATACCCAAAGCACGAGTAAGCCAGGTTGACTGGTAACAAATCACAAATCCACGTACTAGGGTCCAACATACTATACCCAAAGTACGGGAAAGCCGCAGCATACTAGGGTCCAACGTACTATACCCAAGTATGTATACCCAAGGTCGGCTACTTCCTTCCTATGAGTATAATAGTGCACTATCTGTAGGGACTAGGGCCCAGGCTTAACGTCTCATAACACCAAAACATATTTACCAGTAATTCATTTAAGCACGGGGTTGTAGAAATCACCCGGCTTCACAACTGTACTTCTCAGACATAATCAAATTCACAAAATACAATCTTTATGATTTATAGATCGTATATATGTATATGTACACCCACATAAAGAGACATATTATTTCAAGATAAATCTTTATTTCTTAAAATAATTTCCACATAATCACATTTGGGCATATAAAATAGCTTTCACACCACATGATCAACATTTCATTATTCAACAATTAAAATGCGAGATTAATAGCTTGAATAATATCCAATCCATTCTCAATCATTTCATCACACCAATCACACATCAACCAATATATATATTCCACGTAAATATATATATACGTAATCATCCGCTCAGGGATGACCACTAATATCAACTATAGTTCAAGCATAAAAACCGTGAAATTCATTTGTATAAATGAAATCATTTTACTTACCTATGGACCGTAGTTGATCAAGTCCATATGATTTAAAACAAATATTTATTCCACAAATATTTTCACACAATTGCGATAAAAATAAAGTAATTAAATTTATTCGGTTCGTAATATGAACCACGTGAGGTTTACTCACCTCCAATTCCCGCTGCGTCTTCTAAAAGCCAAATATCGATCCGAATCGTCCACCAACTCGATTCGTCAATCACCTAATCAGATACTATCTTCACTTAGTAAATCAATCATAAACCACACATATACGGAAATCCAACGGTCGGATTCTAATTTAATGATGATCCAACGGTCAGATCGAAATTATACGATGATCCAACGGTCGGATCCTCACGGATCGCCTTTAGGATCATTCTCCAAAATTATCACGAAGATCCAACGGTCAGATCTTCTTGAATCACTCTAACAGACATCTCCACAAAATTATACGAAAATCTGACGGTCGGATTCTCACGAATCGCCTTCCGAATCACCATTTCTCAATTATACGAAGATCCAACGGTCGGATCTTCGCCCGTGACCACACAAAGTCATCGGGACAGTCATACGATCAACATATCTAAATTTGAAGTAAAACCGATGGTCAGATCTTCGCAGATCGTAAACTGAAGATAAAACGTAAAAACGTTAAATACTAACGTAAAAACGTAAATCCACTATTTATCAACTTTTCTAACATAACCTTGTTATATATCAAAACGCTCGTATGGATGCGTAGATCATCGCCTAGATAATGAAAACTCAAAAAAAGGGTCCGACGCGCCGCCACACCCGGAGGTCAGACGGCGGTCAACGTGGCGGTCAACGCCGGTCAACAACCTCAGATGGCAAAGTGACCAACTACAAACTGGTTCAAAATGAAGGGTTGATCGACTTTCATACCTGGAGCTAAGCGAGATTCGGTCTAGATCGTCCTAGATCAAGCTTGGAAGTCGGATTAATCCTGTGCGTCCGATCAGATTTCAGATTAAATCAGGGACGTCGAAAAAGTCAAACCTTGATCTAGTGTTCTACACTCAAAATCGTGATGAAAGACTTACATGGGGATGATCAGGGGGAAGAGACGATCACGAAAATGAAAAGGATCGGCCGAGGTGACGCCGGAAAAGTGTATTTCCGTCCGGGTCACCGATCGGAGGCTAGGTGGCTTCGATCCAGGTCTGGGGGCGGCGACAGGGCAAGGCGCTCCCACAGGGCGACTGGGCGGCTCACGGCGAAGCCAGGGATGGCCGGGTCGTGGCCGGAGGACGGCGGAGGACGAAGATGGGTCCGGGTCGGGTCAAGCAGTTCGGCCGCGTAGGGAGGAGAGAGAACGGAGGATTCCGGGGGCCAAAACGCAATTTTTCTGATTTTTCTGTCCTTAATGACAGAATCAGAAATTTTTCCATATTTATAGAAAATTCCCAATTTTCAAATATTCATAACTTATTCATACCAACTCCGAATATTGCGTTCCACATATGCACGAGATCGTATCGACAAGCTCTACAACTTTCATGAAGGAAGTTTTCCCAAATTTTGAATGTATAAAAAGTCACTTTTTGAGACCCCCTAAATAACGTTCGTTTTCGAAAATTAAATCGTTCGAACTAATTCCACAACTTCTCCGAGCCTCGTACTCGCTCCCACTATCGTGAAATCATTTCTAAAAATCCACGGAAATTAATTTGGATTTTTCGGGTATTACATGTGGCTTGGCAGACGGGTTTGGTGCAGGTTTGGGCGGCCTTTCTGGGCGTTTATGGTCGTTTCTGTGCTGGGCGGCGCGATCTGGTGGTGACAGCAACCTTGCAGTCTTCTGGTGACGGTGCGGCTTGTGGGGCTCGCGTTAGGTCCGGGCGCTGCACGGCAGTGGCTTGGGGGGCTCGCAGTGATGCTAGCTTGTGACGGAGCTCAACGGCGCGGTTCGTGGCGAGGCAGACTCGTGGGTGGCGCTGTACCGGCGTGGTCTCATGGTGGCGGCTGCAGGCGCGGTGGCGTGGTAGTCTGTGCTTGGGTCAACCCTCTTGCTGGGCCTTAAGTTGGGCTCTTCTCTTTGGGACTGCCTTATTGGGCTCTCTAATTTAGGCTGGGGTTTTTAGCCCTAAGCCCATCTATATGTTTTTTAGTTTGTCTAAATTACAATAATTCCTTGTATTAGGAAACTAAGCACCGATGTGCATCTATGCCTCTTTAGCGTCTCTGGAGTAGTACCGAAGGAGGATATCCGCTATCTCTACGTATTTGAATGTACAATGAGTAGGATTATATGTACGTACCACTTGTGGGTACTACCACTAGCTTCTTGTCTGTCTATAAATGACAACGGAAGGGTATGTAACAACCTATTCTGGCTTGTGATGAATATATTAGCACCCGATTTGGGTTTGATTAAAAAAAAAAAAAAATAGCACATGTTACAAGAAGCCAGCCATGGACTAGAAGTACGCCCCTAAATAATAACAAACACCCTAACTTCTAGAGTCCATATATACATAACAATAAGTAGAGTAAAGCCGGACACGGCCATTACTCATAGACGCAACCCCCAACCTATTGGCCCATATTATAAATAATTAAAGGACTAAATAGCGTTTACTCCCTAAACTTTTGCTGAAAACACATTTTAGTCCCTCACATTCTAATTTGACATATTTACTCCTTGAACTCTCAATTATAAACCAATTGGTCCATTCCGTCCAATTTCTCTGTTAAGTCACTGATGTGGTTATCCCTTCCAGGCTAAAATTTTTATTATGCCTCTCAATTCTTTTTTTCAGTTTATTTATTTATCTTTCTCTTTTTTTTCTTTTTCTTTTTTCTACTTTCCTCAGTTTTCTTCCTCTTCCACCACAGACGCAAAAAAAAATTCTACTTTTGTCGCTCTTCTTGATCGAATTAGAATCTCAGCCCAACCTTATCTTCCTCTTCCACCACCGACCCCTCTCTCTTGATTGAATCAGAACACTAAATACTTTATAGATTTTTCAATATACAGAGAGTTTGAGGAGAGAGAAACTAGATCTGGGTTCCCCTATCCTCTCTACCAGCTATTCTCCAAGCACCATAATAGCTCACCTCTGCCACCATCGAACTCACCAACTTCTGATAAGTCAAGCCTAGCTTGCATGTCCTCTGGCGAAGTCAAAAACCGGACCACGTGCCAACGTCTTGGTTACCAAAAATGCTTTGGACACCCAAATTGTCAACAAGACATCATGAATCAAGCTTTAGACGTGCGGCTCAAGTCCTGTCTACACACAAACTTCCTTTCAAATCCTTTGGGCAACCTTACTGAAATGGCCAGGTGGGGGAGGACAAGCACGAGAGGTAGAAACCATTTTGGCATGAGCTACTCCCACATTGTGATTTAGGCTCATTTGAATGCACTTCTAGATTCAAAAACCCATCATGAACATTGTCCCCTTCCTAGACACCATCCACATAGGCTATACTTACTTAGATAAGAAAGGTTATAAGTGCAAGACAATCTTCAAGTGTTAATAAAAGCTGCCCTCAACCTTAAAAGGCCTGATTCAGGTATTAATAAGGGGTTTAGGCCAATATTAACAAAAGAAACTACACCTACTCCATCATAATTCATGATCCCTTACCAAAATCAACCCTTAGTGGCGTTTTCATCACATGAAAATTTTTCAATCCCCGGCAACGGCGCCAAAAATTGATACGCTCGAAAGGAGTGCCAATTTAAACCCTGAAAAGAAACATTGTTAGTATAGAATAAGCAGAGATCGTTCAAACCGGGGATTGAGGATACTTACATGCAAGACACGAATTAGAGAGAATAGAATACAAGTTCACATGAAAATATGGAGTATATATAGACAACATGGTTCGAAATTTATAGAGGAATACATATTAGAATTTATTTAGGAATCCTACTCCTACTAGAATACATTTTACAAGTCATAGTCAAGTTAGGAATCCACATACAACAAAGATTACTAGTCATTCACTAATTAGGAAACCAAATACAAGTAGGAAACAAAATCCCTAAAGAACACAAACAAAAATCCCTAAAAAACACAATTCCTAAAAAACACAAAACAAGTTCCTAAAATACACCAAACTAATTCCTACAAAACACCACACATAAAATTCGGCCAAAATTAATTCCTAAACACATATTTACGAAATTAAAACTATATTTTCAGATTATTAACTTGTTATTTACGGTTTACATGCTACCTAAAATCCTAAATCGGTTTACACATATACAAGAACACAAAACGCAAGAACAAGGGGGTTTTAAAGATCAAAACATAAATTTTTAGAAAACAAATACAGAAAGAAAAAACGTTTTATATACATAGGTGGGAGAAGAAGAATCTTTGGAAAACAATTCAAGATCAAACCATTCATGCATCCCTTAATCTTTATTAGTTACCAGGGAAAACAATTCATCAAGAACAATTCAAGATCAATCTATTCAATGTCCCTTTTAACTTTCTTCTTTAATCAATTGAGTTAGCAAAGCACCAAAACAGTTTATTTTGAAAAGAAGCATCACAGAATCAAAGCAATTGCATTGAAAATCAGTTTTCAAATCATTAAGTTCAAGAAAGAGTTGATAAACATGCAAATCCAAGCACTCAAAGCAAGTCAATTCATTACATGCATAATCTGATTTCGACTCAAAGCAAGCCTTTACTACTTAATCGAATTAGGGTTTACAAAGCATAGAACCTAATTACTAGCTCAATTACATGCAAGTATTCTTATGTTTCGAACAAAGAGAACAGTCACATACAAATTTAAATAAAATCATATTATCATTCCATAGTCTCGGCAACTAACAAAGATCAAGAACACATAAACACATCAAACAATGAAAAGAACATCAAAATTGCATCCAAAAATCAGATTGTCAACTCATAGTTTCGGTTTACACAAAAGAAATTCCAAAGCAAATTTTCTAACTACAAAAAAGACTAATCCGTGAAAAATACATGGAAGAGGTGGTATGAACAACCCTTAGTCACGTCCCAAAGATCCAAAGCAGCTCCAAGGTGGTGTACAAGTGATGATCACGGCAAGGAAGGTGGATGGTCACGGCAAAACTCCTTGAAGGTTGTGAAAAACCTGAAACTAGAGAGAACACAAGTGAGAAACCGAAATTGTGGAGAAAAAGGTGAACCTTGAGATGTCAAAAAAATCATGTATTTATAATGTGACGTTCAATACTTCTCCCAATTCGATCCTACTAGAGTTCTCCTAAGTTGTGTTGATTCGGGTTTTCCTTCTAATTTTCTGACTGGTTGAAACATCCCTTGACCAATAAAATAATTCCACATCATCAAGAACGCATCACCATCTCCAATCCATGTCCTCCTTCCTTCCTGGAAGTCTTGACGTCAAGAAATCCCTAGAAGCTTCAAGAATCTCATGGCATAACCAAATCCAACTCAAATCCGAAATCCAAACTCCATCTTGATTCAAAATTCCGAATTACATATATATTGTACGGCTCATGTCTTGTACATGATCTTCACGTCACTTCTGGATGCTTCTTGAATGTTCCAAGACGTCTCCTAGCTTCCACAGGACTCCTAATGCAAGTAGAACTCCATATGCAATCACGTTTCCTAGTCTAATACGAACTTCTTTCTCAAGATGCTTTTACACTCTTCCGGAACCTTCTTAAGTAATCCTTATTCAACAGGGACTCCTTGTCACATTAGGTTTCCTTGTTCAAGTAGAACTCCTAGTCCAAGTCAGCTTCAGACTCCTACTCCAACTGAGATTCCTTTTCCTAGTCAAACTGGAAGACCTTCCATTTCTTCATTTATGCGCCACTTTGCACTTCCCTTAGTCATTTTTGGACTTTGAGACTCCATTTTACCTATAAAACACAAACTAAGTTAAATTGATCAAGTTAAAGGAAATAGCTTAGCAAAATATAGGGTTTAAACATTATAAACATCGGATATTATGCTCCTAACATTAGTCCATTATTAAAACTAAAAATAAACCAAACTAATGAGCTCGGGCTCCCACTCCCGATCCCAAAAAAGCTAAACTAAAAAATCAAGACCTAGTGGGCTCCCAAGCCCAAGATCAGGCCCGAGACCAAACTTTATGGCTCAAGAAAGCCTTAGCCAACATGCCAGCAAATTGTTTCCAGTAATAGGAAAGCATCCACCAGTACCGCTGCCATCGCAACGATCGCCGGCTTATCCTCCGCAAGCATCACAATTGCCTCCTGGATCAACCAATCCACGCTCAGAAAACGACCAGATTTGGGAAATCTGGGACATGAAATGTATTGCCGGAATGATAGTTGGATTAGCCGAGACCGATCGACCGATCAAGAAGTGGTAAATTGGGTTTAGAAGGGATTCCATCGTCGAGAAATCGTGCTAAGGATCCTCACTTCCACTGGCAAAGGCTAGAGCCTTGGCCAATCTTTGACCTGACAACCTCCACACCTCCTGCCATTTGGAATTAGGGAGAAAAGAAGAATTGGGTGGAGAAGATGGAAAGGACATGAGTGATAGGTGACAGATTGGGAGAAAGAGGGATTGAAAGAATAAAGCAAGTGTTGGAGACCGATCAGATTGAACAAAAATTGAGCCCTGGCGGCGACTGAAGCAAAACAAGGAGAGAGAGCTCTCTTCGTACTAGGGTCGTTTCAATTGTTGTAAAATTGTGAAATTAATTGTTGAACTCTTGTTCATTAGCCAACATGGTGAACTAAACGATTTTATTTTGTTGGACTGAGGTATTTTATCGAATAGAGAAAGTAATTAGAAATAGAAGTTAATCTGGATGAAGGTTTATTTGATTGTGAAATGATAATAATCTATTGGCTTAATAATAAGTTGGGTTTTATGAAATCGTGTTTGAATATGAGGTGATAGAGTTGTTGTGTTCTCTTTTGTTTACAAAGTTAGTTGAAGCTTCTATATTCTAGTTCATTTTGGTTACTAGAATATTTCATTAATTCAAGTCTATTGATTTCTTTTTTTATGTATAACATTTGATTTACACATTTATGATATTTGAGGGATTCAATAATTTATGTAGAACCCCTATACCCGGGTTCGAATCCCGACACTGATTAGAGTTCAAATCTCAATTTGTTCTTGGTGGCCCGGGGGGTGGAAGCGTTTTGACATGACCCCCCCCCCCAACATGGATTAGTCTCTGGGCCTAGAAATCCTTTGAGGATACCGTGTAATCTCAATAAATAAATAAAAGTGTTTACTATGTACATGTATATGAATTCTCTAGAGAATTGATGGGTTTTTTCGTAGTGTAGACTTGCCAGGATATGGAGGCATTTACAAGGATTCAAATGGTGCCTTTTTCGGTGCATTGTCTTTCAATATTGTAATTCGTAGTGAAATAGATGCAGAGATCCCTGCTGCTATTGAAGCCTTTAGGTTTCTTGGGTGCGAAATTGGACACATGTTTGGCTAGAAATTGATTCCTCCTTGGTTGTCCACCATTTTAATAATCCAAATCAGGTTCCTTAGAGGCTACGAATGATAGGAGCATTTTAATGCGATGTTTTAATAGTTATTTCCCCATATTTTGCTTAGTTATTTCCTTTACTTAATCATTTTTAATTTAGTTTCTATTTTCTAGGTACATCGAATAAATGGAGAAGAAATTAGCTTTAAGGCAGAAGGGATGCAGAAATGAGCTGAAATGAAGAAATTGAGTTTTCCTGGTCCGACTAGGAATCCCAGTCAACGCAGGAATCCTGATGAGGCTAGGAAACCTGAAGGCATTAGGAGATCACATGGCTTGAAGATATTATGGGAGATTAAATCTGATTTTTGCATGGAAAATCAAGGAGATTACGTTGAGAAAATCAAGGGAGAGTTTCAAGGGATTTTGCAACAAGAAAATGCTCAAAACAAGTCCAGATTCATCCCTCAATTTCCTCAAGATATGTTGGCTGAAATTAGAGAATAAAATCTGCAATTTTAGTGTGAAAATCAAGAGAAAATCAAGGGGAGGATGTTAAGGATAAAGCCATGGAGAGATTAAAGGGAGAAAAGGTCCAAAACAAGTCTAGATTCATTCCTAATTTCACTCAAGAGCAATTTGGCCGAAAATTGTGAATAAAATTAGATTAAATCTTGGGAAAATCAGCAACAATATATTAGGGATTGATTTTGGAGCTTTTTGATTGGTTGGATGACAAAGCAGAGCTGACGTGGCATTATTTGATTGGCTGACGCTGTGTGGATCAATCTTGAAGACTTGGAGACTAAGTTGCCATCCTCCTATAAATAGGAGCATTCTCTACACACTATGCCAAAAAACCCTTCAGACGACAGACTTTGACTGTCGTCTGATATGAAGAAAATCTGTCGTCTATTAAGCTGATATCTGATTGGTGTTCAGACGACAGTCAATGCCCGACGTCAGAAGGTGACTCAGACGACAGTCACCAAAAATATATCTGTCGTCTGAATGTTGCTCAGATATGCATAAAATGGTAGTATATGTGGTTAAATATGATATCAGACGACAGTCAAATGTTGTTGTTGTTTAACTTTAGCAACAGACTTTAATAACATTCTATTGTTTGATGTTGTTTAAAAAGACATTTATATGTCGTCTGAATATGGAGATAGTTGATGTTTCATTGTTACGTATGTTGTGAGAAAGTATCATACATCACAATATTCTGTCGTGGGAATGAGACTAAGACTATAGAATTTTATTTTTGTCTGTTGAATCTTCTTGTTTCAGACAACAGTATTTTGCTTGAATTCTGTTGTTGGACGTTCAATTGTTCCACATTTTTATATTTTGTGATTTGGTTTAAAACCACAGAATTTGGCTTCAATGTGCCATACCAGAACCTGGAAATATACATAAACCACAATATATACCAATACCATTCATTTAGAAAATGGTACCATATATTCATCAAATAACTGGAAATCACTAACATATCCACTGCAAATCATGTACTACCAAGCACAGTACAGCTGAACATAAACTCAAATAATATCAAAATAAAAACAAGGCGTAGTCAGAACATAAATCATAATTAGGTAATGCTTTCTTGAAGAGGTGACTAATCAATCTTTGCCTCTTTGGAGACTAGAGGCTGAAAGCCATGTCGAAGAGTTGCTTGCCAAACTTTGTCAATGCTGGACATGGTGTGACCACACTCGTGCTCATTCCAACCTTCCAATGCATGCACTATTCCTGCTATACGCGACGCACTCATCACCCTCCTTGGCAACCAGTTCTGATTGTCACAATAAATAAGCTTTAGTTAACCAATTACCTACTAAGTAAATAACAAACTAATAATGGATGAAGAAACATTATAGAAAATTCTTTTTTGGTTACTAATTACCCACCTCACAAGAGTAAACATTCTCAAGAGACTTGGGGATCTTCATTGCTGGTGTGTAGTGGTAGAGGCAGTCTCTGCGCAACTGTTTTGGTGGAAATTGAGAGAAGGGAACAAAACTTGTTCCTTTTGGTGCACTCAACTGTTCTTTTTTACTCAACCCATCTCCCACCAACCAAATCTGCATTGAAATTCCACTGCAAATTAAGTATCAAAAAAAGTAATTTGAAGAGAACAAGTTTTCTGTGTAGCTCTAAACCGTAAACCCTAGAAAAATAGAAATCCCTATTTTCTACCTAAAAAATTGTTAAACAGAAATATATTTCTTCAATTAATTTGTTATGGTTGTTAAATATCCATAGCATATGATAGATAGAAACAATAAGAAAGCTGGTATAGAGAGCCAAATTTTCCTTACCTTTTGAGCATAGCTTCTGTCATGAACCACCTTACCCTCTGTACCATTTAATGATTTGGTGAGCTTCAAATACTCAGCCTGCTGTAATGTAACTACCTGAAAAAAATTTATCCAATATCGATCTCATCAGGTCAGAAAACATATAGGAATAGAAATATGAAGTCATATACATGAATATGTAATTGACATATACCTGGATATCTCTTTGGCACAAAGAAAAGGCAAGGGCATAAGCAACCTTTGTGAGGTTGCCTGTAAGGAGAACCTGGGTTGTCCCTTTCGGAATGCTGTTAAGGATGACGGCCACAGCCAAGCTACTCCCATCCACCACCTTGACTTTCAGCCGTGGATTCCTCTGGACATATATACCACCATAATTATTGAACCCCTCACCCTGCAATGAGATATACGAAAAAAGAGATCAATCAATATCGATGAATCACATAGAGATTCATATATATACTAGGATGGCTCTAATTTGATCACTTAACACCGTCAAGATTTTAATGACACTATTAGTTCTTTGGACCCGCTGATCTCTGTCTTTATTATTAAAACTTTACCCACATATATACACCTATGTACATGGTTACTCACATATGACGCGCACACACACACGCACACATACAGGTACCATTAATTGTGTCATCACTGATGTTGAATCTACTTCCATTCAAATAGGGAAGTCTAAGGACATATACAACACAGTAGGTCAAGAAGTTTAAGGACATAAGTGAGCTTAACTAAATAGGTCACAGTTTGATGTATCAAAGTTCTAGTTTTATAATCAAGATAAGTCTTACATCAACTGTAAAGCCATGGCTGGAGGAAACCATTTTTTCAGTTTCTCAAACTTGGCTATACCTTGGACAGCAGTGACTGGGATTGCAAAGAAAATTGTAAGAAGAGAGGCTGCAACAATGACACCTAGCCTGCAAAGTGGCAAAACTCTGTATGGTATCACCAGATTTCTCCAAGATACATCCCTCGGTTCTGGAGCCATGTCAGTTATCCAAAGAAGTGGATCTGTATGCTGCTGAGATTGGGAGACTAATGCTGCACCCAACCGAGACTTGAATGTAACAAAAGCAACAGGTAACTCCTACAAGTATACAAGAACTCGGGATGTTTATTTCATCCAAATTACAGATCGAGAATGGTTCATTCAATGATAAGCTAGAATATAAATGTATATTATCTAAAATATAGACAAAAAAGAGTTGACTAATGTTGTTGCAATTATCTTATGAAGAGTTTTAAATACAAAAATCCAAAAGAAGGGATCACATTTCAAGAATCCAAACAAATGTCTTCCAAGAACATGCCTCTGTGTTCAAATGTCTTAATCTCCCTCTTAATCTGCATAAACACCCCCACAAAGATCAACCTTCATAGACCATAAAGACTCGACTTTCGCAATTGAATCAATTAAGAACTAGACCCCAAAACCCTAATCTTTTACCTTCTTCTTCTTCACAGGCTTGAGGATTTTGATTATGCATCGCTCATTGGTATTGAGATTAATACCTTCAAAGACCTTGTTGTATTTTCCTCCCCCTACTTTCCTCACAACCTCACAATCATCTTGATCACTGCAAAATCACAATACAAAGTATAGCAGAGCCCGTAAAGAATAGTTGTTGTATTTATTATATATCAAAATAATCAATCAACATCTGAGCAAATTAAAGGTAAGCTCCATTCATATCGAGATATTTGAGAGACAATACCAATTAATCATTCAAGGCTATCGATTGACATACAATATATCATCAAACAAGAGATTTTGCCAAGATTTTTCAATTCCAAATCGAAACCCAATTGACATACCCAACCACCAAAACCAAAAAACATAATAGTTCTTCCACAAATAAGCAAAATCGAAAGAGAAGACTTACCAAGATGCAAGTTCAAAATTGATCTCACAAACTACTTCATTTTTCCAAGCTTGGTCACCAGTTCTCAACAATCAAGTCATCTCTAGATATTAATTGTAAAGTCAATATCAATTCCCAAACAAAAAGAACAGTAATGAAATATAACAAAACCTAAAACGAAGATGGAGTAAACACGAAATCAAAATACCCAACCCAAATCATGAATAAAGAGATAAACAACCCAGAAAGAGATTCAAAGCAATTACTTAAACAATAGAGAATTGGGAACTCGGTACCTTACCAGAACTTTGCGTACTCAAAGTGGCAATAACTCAGAGGCTTGGAAATAGCAAATCCACTTAAGAGCCGCGGAAGAAGACTATGGAAAAGATGACGACCTACTGTAGTAGTGATAGATAAAGAGCTACTGATTGAGACCCATGAAATTTGCAAAGAGGTTTGGATGATTTCGCGATTTAGGTTTGAAACAAAGACCCAGATGTGGAATGAGGATTTCTTCGTCTGTCGAAGAGAGATGGGGAATGGACGGAGTATGAGGTTCTGATTAGGGTGTTTCGATCTGGGTTCTGATTAGGGTGTTTCGATTTGGATTTTCATCAGTTGGAATGGACGGAGCAAGAAATTGAAGTTGGAATGGTTTCAGCTGAGCCGCGGTTTAGGTTTTAGTTTTCGTAAAGTCGGGGAGAGAATGTCATAAAGTGTTCCAAACTAAATCCCTTATTTGCCAAAAACGAAAAACTAAATCCCTTCATGTTGTGCCAAAAAAAAAAACAGGAAAAAAAAATCCAAAGCCAATTTACTCCTTTGACGACACAACATATATCTGTCGTCTGAATACAAACAAAAAAAAGAAGCTACGACCCAAAACGAAATCAATTTATCTCCTTTGACTAGACGACAGATAACTGTTGTTTGAAAACAAACTTAATTCTCAAGACCATCTTTGTATGGTATGTTGCATATTCAGACGACAGTTTTTACACTGTCTGTCGTTAAAATATATCAGACGACAGAAACCAACATGTCTGTCGTCTCAGCTCTGTCGTCTGAAGGGTTTTTTGGCATAGTGACACCACTTCTAACACCAACACAATTCAACACCACAACACACCTCAGAATTCAGAAAATTCTCTCAAACGTCAAACCTCTCTCTCCATTCTCTAGTGCAATCCACTGTTTTCAAGCAAGGAAGAAGAAGGAGCCGTGAGCATCATCATCCATCCTCCACCTTGAAGACTTGCTTCCAAGATTCAAGAATCCAAACGCCAAGCATCCATCCCCATCTCCATCTCACGGTGTAATTCAACCTCTTTCTTTGTAACCTTGTTTGATTTTCCTGGAATTGTTTCTAGTTGACAACAATGTTTGAACAAGTTTAAATCCGAATTCTTATGATTGAATAAATTTTCGATTCTTATAATTGTGATTCTAAGTTGCTTTTGTGAGATTGGTCAATTAAATTTTCTTGATTGATATCTTTTGTATGTTTATTCTAATTGGTGGCCAACTTTTAGGGTTTATGTATAATTGATGCTAGATTTAAGTTTATGATTCACCTAATAGTTTTGTGAACTTGAATCAAAAGTAGTAAAGGCTTTGGACAAAAGTTGATAACCTTTCTCTTGTTTATTGCGTTGAACATGTCTTGATTAGCTAGCTTTCTAGACTTTGATTGCATGTTTGATAGGATTGATCTAGGTGCTTTCACTTAGGTTAATTAGTAAAGGAAAGTAAAATATGGGAAATCATTTGCTTCAAATGTTTTACATGATCAACTTCTTTCTCATGACTTGGAAGAACAATTGTAGGGTTGAATCGAATTTGATACTTGGAATGGGTTTTGATCTTTGTTTCTTACGTTTCATTCTTGTATATGTGTTTTTGTATTTTCTTTGTTTTGTTTATTTTAATTTTCGGAAACCAATTCTTAAAACCCCCCTTTATTTCGTAAATTTGTATATACTTTATTTTATTTTTGTAAATAATATACTTTGTTTTATTTTAATTCTTTATTTGTTTGACAATGACAGGTGTACCCTCAATCCCCGGAATAGAACGATCCATATTTACTATATACTAACGATGACATTTGTAGGGTTGAATTATGCGCTTGCTTTTAGCGTATCAACGAATCCCATGATTATATCGCATTCACATGTCACAATAGATTAATTTCCAATTCTCACACATATTTCAGGAAGGCAATTCTATGGCAAACAAGCTTGCTAATTATGGAGGGACAAATAATGGTTCAATTTGGTAGAATTATCTACCAAATTTCCTTGCTTCTGGCTATGATAGAGACATAGCTTCTATGCCTAATTGTTGTTTTAGATGATCAGTGTGCTTCTTTTATTTTGATTCTTTTTGTCTTTTTTATGGTTTCAATATTGTATGTTGATTCTATAAGGGTTAGGTTTTTGCTCCCCATTGTATCTTCCTAATTTTCAAGAAATTTATAAATAGAGAGACGGGCGGTGGCTCCCGGTTATAGTGGCCCTCTTTCCTTAAGAATTGTGGGTGGGCACTAGACCCCCAAATCGGCTGCTACAGAGAAACTAATATCGCCTAATCTTTTATTTATTTAACAATATATATATATATATATATATATATATATATATATATATATATATATATATATATATATATATATATATATGATTATTTGGTCAACAAGAAGACGGTGTTGGCAATGTGCATATTTAAATAATGTGACCATGATTAATGGCACAATTATTAGGCTTAGGTAGCTTTAGGCTTGATAGCCATGACATAGTTAACGGGTGTGTAGTGACAGCTCATTATTATCAGGATAATGCATCAGACTTAAGTAGCCAAGACATAGCTAAAGGACATGCGATGGCAGTCCATTATTATTATGATAATGTATATGGCTTACGTTGCCCTAGGTTTGGTAGCCAAAGATATTGCTAAAGGACATGCAATGGCACTCCATTATTAACATGATAATGCATTAGGCTTAGGTAGCCCTAGGATTTGATAGCCATCACACAGCTAACGGGCATGCGATGGCAACCCATTATTTTTACGTTGTATAATTATGTACTAAGAAAATTTTAAGAACTGTACACAACATATGGCCCACTCCGAAGATCGGTACATTATCTTTCAAAGAAATCAAAGCGGTACATGACTTTCAAAACCCGACACATTTTTAGTACATGGCGTCAATAACACCGTTAACCTTATGCAATTATTCATTTTTCAAAGGGTAATTTCATATTTTCACCTCTCTCTCTCTCTCTCTCTCTCCCCAAAAAAAAAAAAATATTTAGACACCTCTCCCTCCCTCCCCGATATCAAGGTTTGATTTGGACACCCAAATCTAATTTGCTTCTCCTCCTCTTCCTTCTTCTTCCTTCTTCTTCCTCCCTCCCCGATATCAAGGTTTGATTTGGACACCCAAATCTGATTTTCTTCTCCTCCTTCTTCATCTTCCTTCTTCTTCTTCTTCTTCTTCTTCTGCTTCTTCTTCTTCTTCTCCTTCTTCTTCCTTCTTCTTCTTCTTCTTGTTTTTTTTTTCCTTTTGCTTTTTTATCAATCATTGAAGAGACGGATTTGCCCTTACAAATTTGACCATAATCACACTGACTAACGGAGGATGTAACGACATTTACCAATTTTAGGTCGAGATTGCAACTTCATGTACCGTTTTGATTTCTTTGAAAGATAATATACTGATCTTCGGAGTGGGCCATATGTGGTGTACAGTTCTTAAAATTTTCCCTTATGTATTGGTAGCCGTTGTTTTCAGGCAAAACCACATGATTATTAGACCATTAGATTGATCTTATTTTGTTTGGAAGTATACTGGTAAAGAACGAATTTTACCTTTGTACTGTTATTTGAAAGAGAGACTTGTCACCAATGTATGTGTCAAATATAGTTGAACTGCATGTGGCAGCTATGTATGCAAATAAATTGTATAGTGGTTAATCTATAATTGGTTATATCCTTTTTCATAAAAAAAATTCATAGTAACGATTAATTGATTTAATAAAAGTTTTTTAAAATTGGGTCGTTACGTTTTTGTATTAATAAAAATTTATTTATAGATATTAAATAAAAGATTAATTTCAGTTTACTGTTGAGGATTGCGTCCAACATCATGTTAGTCCCTATAATTTCAATTTAATCAGAAACACCCCTAAGCTTTCTAATTTCATGATTTCATTAGTTGTGTCCTAACTTCTTATCCTCCGTCCAAATTGGTCACTAGGCCCATGCTTCGGAGCTAAATTACGCTTGTAACCCCATCTTCTTCTTCCTCTGATTTTGTTGTGCCCAAGGACCATGTCGATCTTCTTCCTCTGATTCTTGTAATCCCTTATTCTTCTTTTCCAATCTTCTAAAACAAATTAGCTTAAGAGAATCTTGAACCTAAACAAAACAAGCTGAACTCACCAGACTGAAAAAACCTTCTCTTCACACTCACTGTTATCAGACTTGTCACTAGCGCTAGATCCCGTTCCATCCAACTTATCCCCAAACCCCTCCAATAAATGGTCATTGCCTCCACTTCTCATCAAAAACCAAAAAGGCCCGAATCCAACTCTTTGCAAAATGGCCACCCTCTTTGTCTTGGTGCTCTCTTTCAACCTCTCCTCCACTTCCCATCAAAAACTCGAAAGGCCCGAATCCAACTCCTCCTAAATTCGCCTCAATTCTTTCTCTATTTCGGCTTTGGCTTCGCCTTCCACAGTTGTCCTCTAATTCAATGAAACAGATGAAACAACACCTCAATCGTCAGTCCCTCAATCTTATCCAGCTATCTATCTCGTCTCCCTCAGTCCTTCCCATCACCACCTTCCCTGTCCTTCGGCTTGGTCTTCGGCCTGGTAGCCACCGCCGCATCACCGTTGAAGGCTGGGCCTGGTAGCTCATATAGATGTAGAAGAAGCTCATAATTGTAAGAAACGGAAACATCTCTTTTCATTTTGATTTAGCATTTACCAAGTTCATATTTTAGTTTCTTGTGTTACCTCGTCTCACCTCTCATCAATTTACAATGATGATCTCACTTCCTATATCCATTTAAGACTCGTTATGTGCTCTTTCGATCCTCTCATATTCAGATTTTACCTCTCTCTGTTCTCTCACTTGTGACTTTCTCACTTCACTTCCCTCCTACCATCATCATCGATATTTTCATTGAAGATAACGGCTTTGATCTTGAAGACATCTACATCGATCACCACACTTCCGTCTCCATCATAATCTTCTTTTTTTGTGTCTTCCCTCAATCCACATAAACCCACTTTGAAAACTCTAAACCTTAAACACAAAGCCGTCACCATTTTATCTCAGAATCTTGAAGAGAAAATTGTCCTGCCACGATGTGTCTCCAAAGCAATATATGGACCTTACATCAACTTATAACCTGCTGATCAACTTTTACCCTAAAGACTACTGAAAGTAGCCTGAAAGCTACTAACCCAAAATACAAAAGATACTTGCCCCAAAGCTATGGACACTAAACTCACAAGGTTACTGACTTCCATCCCAAAAACTACTAAACTCAACCAAAAAAAAAATACTAACCCGAATATCAAAGCTACTTGTCCTAACCAAAAATACCATTAACCACCAATTAAGCTATAGCAGCTTGCTACCTGACTCAGTTAGAACTCCATAGTTCGACCACCATGGGCGTACCTAGGTAGTGTAGTAGACTAGCTAAGAATATCTTTAACAAACTCTCTATTTTGACTCCTTAGCTATTTTAGAGAGCATATTTAGCAGACACTCTATTTTGACTCCTTAGCTATTTTGGAGAACATATATAGCAAACACTCTATTTTGACTCCTTAGCTATTTTGGAGAACATATATAGCTTTTTATCTATTTGAGCAGCTGCATCAGACTTCTAAGTGGCTCTTTATTATAACTTTTAGCTATCTCGCTTCTAAATATAGATAGCCTCATCTGGCTCTCTATAATTTAAAACATTTCTTTTGAGTTATTTTATATAATTTATAAGAATTAAATTTAGTTTAGTTCCTTGAACTTGAAGGCTAAAATCAGTTTGGTCCCACTTTTTTTTAAACCAAATTAGTCATTGCGCTTCCAAATCGCATCAGCCAAGTCCAAACTCCAAATTCTCATCCAAAGTTGGCGTCACATGCTGAGTTTGAGCCGACATGGGGGCCCATTTTTCAACCTTTGACCTTCCATGCAGCAAGAAGATTAAATTCTCAAAATAACCTTTGAGGCTAAATTCATAAATTAAAAATAAATAAATAAATAAAATTGAGCTCTCGAACTCTCTCTGCTCGTACAGAAACCCAAAAGCCCCTCCTCCTTGACCACTTCATCCTCACCGTCCGATTCCACTTGATCTTCTCTTTCCAGCTCCTCTTCAAGTCGTGGTGGGTACTATCGAAGTTGTTCTCGACGTCGGTTGTGGTGGTGCTGAATTGGGCGGCAACGTAGATGACATCAAACTAGAACATTTGGAAAGCAACCAAAAGAAGAGAAACACAGCCACAGTGCAAAGCCACCTCGATCTGGGTCTCGGTAAAAACAAGTGCCAGTTACTTCTACCACCATTAGAAGAAGAACCAAGAAGAGGGTCTCTCTTCAATGGAACCCCACTTTCCAAAGAACTCATCTTTAGCTAACTTCCCATCAATTTCCAATCACCCACATCAAAATCAGAGGCTCTTTATTGAAACCCAGATCAAAAATCCAAACCCAATACAGCAGTGATCTAGGTGATGAATTAGTGTCTGATACCCACTTATCTGAGAGCTTCACGTAGGAAACCCGGCTGTGTGTGACAAGAATCGGACAGTGCACACTCATTGAGATGTTGAAACCCAGAGAGAACCAGATCCTTAACGACAACGGCGAAGAATTCAGAGATGGATAGTTTTGAATAGGATCAAGCTCGTGGTTTGGGTCAATAGGTAGTCCGCCACGGAAGCATTAATTAGTTGATTGTAATTGGGTGTAGTGTGAGATTTTGATTTGGGTGTTTGCTATTTTTTGTGGAGTAGATGGATTTTATGGAGGATCCGAGAGAGCTTTTGAGGACGATAGAGGCGAAATGGATTGGGACGAAGCACACTCTTTTCTACCAGGCATATGCTCTTTACCATGAGAAGACAAGAAATTTGAGGAGGCTGAGAAGATGTACCATATAGACGCAAGGGAGGTCGTTTGAACTAGAAGGGATTGGGCTCTTGGGAGGGGGAGAGGAGAGAGACCCGCGATGGGGAGAGATTGGAATGCTGTGAAGAAGAAGAAGGTTGCTGCTGTAAAGGGAGTTTTGGAGGGGTAGGGTTTTTAAAAGCAGGTGAATTGAGGTTTGATAGGCCTAGCCTAGTTGGGGATTGTAAATTGTACAGTTGAAGCATTGTGGAACTTCACTTGTTTCTTCAAAGTACTCAGCCGAGACAGTAATAGCCGGGTAGAACTAGTGAGCTGCAAAATCCAAGAATTCAAAGTTGCTTTGCTTAAAGGACTCTCCTTTTCCTTATGTGCAGCTCTTCATAAGCTGCAAAATCCAAGAAATTCATCTACTTAACCTATTTTTACTGAGGGTTGTTCTGTTTTCATCGTCGGAATGGAAAGAATGAAGCTTTCATCACCAGCGATTTGCATGAGAAACGGGGATGATGACACACAGAGAGAGCCTAATTTAGGAGAGTATTCTTCCTTCTTTTTTTTTTTTTTTTTTTTTTTGTGAATTTGGGTCCAAAGGTTAGTTTGGAAATTTAGTCTTCTGGGATGGTCAAATGCTGAAAAGTAGGGCCCTATGTCGGATATATCCAACTCAGCACGTGACGTCACATTTGGAGGAAAATTTGAAATTTGGAAGGGGACCAATGTGATTAAAAAAAAAAGGGACCACATTAATTTTCGACTCAAAGTTTGAGTGAGTAAACTGAATTTAATCTAAGGGCTAAATACTGTTTAGCACCCTGTGGTTTGGGTCGAACATCAATTCAGTCCCTCGACTTTCAATTTCATCAAAAACACCCCTACACTAACCATTTCTCGTCCAATTGATCATTCCGTCGTGATTCCGTTATATTCAACCGTTAAGTGCCATGTCAGCATTTCCAACTCAGTAAAAGTGGGTCCCACATGGAAGGAAAATTCCAAAACTAACCCTGACTCCATAGTTTCCAAGCAGACATATTTCTAAAATGGCTAGCCAAAATGACTTTTTAGCTACTTTGGCTAAAATTTGACTCAAAAATGGCTAGAATTGTTGAAGATGCTCTTAGCTATTTTTCCATTTCAGCAGCTGAACCAGACTACTGAGTGACTCTCAATTTTAACTTTTAGTTATTTGGCTCCTAAAATATAGAGAGCGTGATGAGGATCTCTATTATTTTTTTAATTGAAAACATTCCTTTTAAGTTGTTTTGTTTAATATATAAATATATATAAATTATTTTTTATTTATTCAAAAATAATATAAATTCAGAAAAACCTAAGATAGAGATTGCAGGTAAGGCTATGGTTTGTTAACATTTCTCATACATCAACTATTTTTACCACTTTGAGGACTCATTTTACCACTAGAGGACTTATGTGGTAACTAAGAAAATTTACCACTTTAAGGACTCATGTTACCACTTTGAGGACTAATAATACTATTTTGAGAACTCATTTTACCACTTTAAGGAAATTGTATGCATGTCATACGTTAACACATTGTAGAATTACCCATTGCGGAAGTATTTTAAAATTTGCTAGCCAAAATAATTTTTTAGCTCTTTTGGCTAAAATTTGACTAAAAAATAACTTCATGACTGACTTTTATATTGCACAAATCTTATATATATTTTTATTACTTGTAACGTTTTTATCGACCCCTTTACATATTTTTTTTCTCCATGACTTCATGTATATTTTTTAAATTAATACTCCATATTCCAATATATTTAAGCTATAGTTGTATGCCAAGTTAGTCTATCCTCATTCTCATGTTAAATGAGATTTTGAACAAACGAGATAAAGCTGGAGCAAACCTTAGAGTGTTACTCCAACCTTCTCAGCATTTTCATTGCCCTCCTCTGATGGTTAAGAACGTGTATGTCTGCCTTGTTGTTGCACTGGTGATCTTTGACAAGATCATTTGGTGCTGCGGGTGAGGCAGCGATCTCTACTCACCATTATACCGCGGGACGAGTTCCATCTGTGAGGAAGAAAATCGAACATAAGACATTTATGGGAAATAAGTCATCGGTATGGGGACTCAAACAACGACTCTCAATTTCAAAAAATAATTTGAACCATGCTATGGGGTCATGTTGTGATCATTTGAACCATGCTAGCTAGATTTACGTAGTTTCAGTTTTCTCGTTTTGCGATCCATAAGGATCCGATCGTTGGATCGTCGTATAATTTTGTTAAATTGATCCTAGAAGTGTTTTGGAGACCTTGGGAGGTCTCAAAGGAAGTTTTGTCTCGATTGAGGAAATCTTCAGTTTTTGGTTCAAATGCTCAGTTCGAACTATAACCACTTTCGTTTTAATCGTGCACTAAATTGAGACCTTATTTTACTTAGGTGATTGACGGAGTGTGTTTTGTACTTTATCTCGGCTGTAAGAGAAGACACAGTGAGATTTAGAGGTCAGTAAATCTCACGAGGTTCATTTATGAAAGGAGTTACTTTATTATTCGGAATTATTTGATAAATTGTCAAATCGTTTTTGGAAATAAATATTTGTTTTAAATTATATGAACTTGATCGTCTACGGTTCATGGGTAAGTTAAAAATGAAATTTTATTATAAAAATTATTTTTCACGGGTTTTGTATTTGTGAACTATAGTTGGTATTAGTAGCACTCCAGAAGGAGGACTACGTGTATATATATATATATATTTACATGAATCGATCATGCTATTGTTGTGATTTGATGTTCTAAGGAAATAAATGAGTTTTGGGATGTTAATAATTGTTTTATTCACTTGCCATATATGAAAATTATATGTGTCAATTTGTGCTGGGCATTAAGGTGTGAAAACAATATTTTTAAATTGATTTCTATATTGTTTTGAGATTGGAATTGAGTTTTGAAAACAATATTTTGTTGCAGTCAATTATATTGTTTTGTTTTGGTTTTGGATTGTAAAACCGGTTACCGTAAAAAGTACTTTGAGTTGTGGTATAACATTTTGGGTCTTGTGTGACGTCTTTAAATGTTTTGGAGAGAATCTTTTATAGAGATTGGTGTAACATTTTTAGGACTTGTGTGACCTATTTAAATGTTTTGTTCTGAGGGCTAAAAGGCCTGAAGTCCGGAGGTTACAGTGACAACCTCAGTGCAAGTAAATCGGGAACCACGCCTTTGGCCGAGTGAGTGGTTACGATCAGTTAAAGCTCTAGTCTATTTGCAATTGTACTATCCTGTGGGTAACTTTGTGTTATTGCGACTCATGAGTACGCGTTTTTTGAAAGACAGTTTCGAGTGTATTCTTTCTTTTGTTGTCCAAGAGGGACATGGGTTTCACATTTAATTGTGAGTTGTTGTCCTTGGTTGAGTTTTGAAAGGAATCAAGGTGTGAGTTGTTTTCCTTGAGTTGAAAGGGTGATTTCTTGGTTTTAGTGTGAGTTGTTTTGTTGTCTTATTCGATTTCTTGTTTTATTTAATTGTTTCGTTTTAATGTAATTTCCTGAACTAAACTATATGCAGGGATTACTATGATTTCTATTTATTGATTTTAATGTAGTCTCCTGAACTAAACTGTATGCAGGGATTACTATGCTTTTGGATTTTGTGCTTTTTGGTGGTCACCTGAACTAGTTTTCTATGCAGGGATTACTGGTCTTATTTAGTTTAATTTGTGAGTGCTGTTGTAGTTGAGACTCGTAGTGAGTTGAGAAATGTTTTATCATGTCATCATTGTGGTGATAAATGATTCATGCTCAGAGGAAAGGAAGAGTGATTTCTTGGATTTGCTTTTGAGATTTCAAATGATTTGTTTTGTCACAGTGGTGACGTGTGTTTTCCTTAAAAAGAAAAGGATTTTGATTTTTTTTGAAATAATCATCGTGTTGATTTGTTGTCCTTGGGTCGGAAAAGTGTTTTGTGGTTATTTGGGTTTACTCAGATGAGCTTGCAAAAGCTTACCAGGTTTGTTGTTTCAACCTGGTGCACTATTCCATGGTGTAGGGGTTATTGTGCAGGTCAAAGTAACGAGTAACTGTCGTCGAAGCTGAGGCTTAGTTGCTGTCATAGCTTGGATGTAGAAGTACTTTTGGTTCTAGTCTTCCGCTGTGTAGTGAGTGTGGTGGATGTGTTTACTCATTGAATTATTATTCAGTTTAATTTGTAAACTCTTTTGTAATGTAATATTTGACTCTAAACAACGAGTCGGTATTGACATTGTGAGCTCGGTTTGTTTTGTTGCTTATTAGTTTAAATTAAAAAATTTCTGAGTGTGCTTTTGAGTTTGTTAGGTTATCTCGTTTCGGATTCGAATTTCTTTATTTGAAATTTGGGGCGTGACAGTTTGGTATCAGAGCGTGAGGTACATTTTTGGTGATAATCAGTAGTACTCGAGTGATGGCTCGTTTGCAGTGGATCCCCATCAGATACTCTTCGGTTTTGATATAGTCATTGGGTATGTGGGAGTGTTAGGAATCCGGAATCGTCTTGAATGTTAAGTAGTCAGAGCATAGGTCGGCTTTATAAGTAAAGTGTTGAAGCTTAGTGTAGCTTCTTTAAGTTGTAGTCTTTTGAGGAATGGGAACCTCTTGATTGAACTCTGGTTGAGTTGTCGAGGATTGTTTCATGGAAACGATGTCCTTTTGTATGATTGTAGTTGTTTGGTTAGGGTCATGGTGTTTGACCTATGCTTATATCTAATGTTGGTACAAGTATTTAACCGATAGGAGTTGTGCCTTGCTAAGTTGGATCGACAGATGTTTTGGGTGGAAGGTACTTATCAGGGGATAGTTCTCTTGTTTTATAGCGTGGTATATTAGTGGAGCATTTTATTCAGCATATTATTATGTGTTTAAAGTGGCTCCGAGGTATCTATGCAGATCTTGTGTGCGGTTTGAGAATGCTTTGTGGTGACGCTATGTTCACTAGGTGTTGGATCCTCAGAGAGGCTGGGCCAAGGATAGAGGCTGGGCTAGGTGTTAACACATATAACTCGCATATATGGCAAGTCAATAAAACAATTATTAACATCCCAAAACTCATTTATTTCCTTAGAACATCAAATCACAACTATAGCATGATCGATGTCACAAAACATACTAATTCTACCTCACCACGCAACTGCACCAATATATATATTTCACGTAAATATATATATACGTAGTCATCCGCTCAAGAATGCTACTAATACCAACTATAGTTCACAAATACAAAACCCGTGAAAAATCATTTTTATAATAAAACTTCATTTTTAACTTACCCATGAACCGTAGACGATCAAGTTCATATAATTTAAAAAAAAAAATTTATTTCCAAAAACAATTTCACAATTTATCAAATAATTCCGAATAATAAAGTAACTCCATTATTAAATGAACCTCGTGAGATTTACTCACTTCTAAATCCCGCTGCGTCTTCTCTTACAGCTGAAATAAAGCACAGAACACAATCTGTCTATCATCTAAATAAAATAAGGTCTCAACTTAGTACACAATTAAAACGAAAGCGGTTACGGTTCGAACCGAGCCTTTGAATCAAAAACCGAAGATTTAGTCAATCGAGACAAAACTTCCTCCGAGACCTCCCAAGGTCTCCAGACCACTTCTAGGATCAATGTAACAAAATTATAAGACGATCCAACGATCAGATCCTTACGGATAGCAAATTGAGAAAATCTAAACTGCGTAAATCTAACATGCTTCAAATGATCACAACATGACCCCATAATATATCAACATGCTCGTATCGACTAGTAGTTGACAACTATGAAAACGGAACCCCAAAAACTGGCCGGATGCGCCGCCACGTACCGCCGACAGTGGCTGAGCGCGAGCTCCACGCGCCGCCGGCAACCCTCAAATTTGGTTATGAAACCTATGCCAAAATGTTCGCAACGACAAGCCCAACAACTTCTTCAACTAGCACAAAGTCAGAATCTAAACTATTTGGCCTGAATTTACCTCGAAAGAAAAGGAACTGATCGAAACCCTAGAATTTCAACTCTTCTTGTGATGCCCCGGAAATTCGTATTTATTTTCCGAGGATTTTCCGGAATTTAAATTGTGGTTATTGGACAATTTCGTGGCTCGTGGATGGAGCGGAAGTATTTCGGACGAATTTTTATTCAGAAAGTATGACTTTAGGGGGGGCTCAAGGTTGACTTTTGATATGTTGGGTATCTCTGAAAACTTCCTTCACGAAAGTTGTAGAGCGCGTCGATACGAGTTCGTGGACATGCGGAACGCGTCAATCGGAGTTCGTATGTGAAAGTTATGGGCATTTGAAGTTTTGGGAAAGTTCTATAAATAGGAGTTTCCATTTTCAGAAACTTACTATTTACATTTCACATTTACCATTTCCGAAAAAAAATCAGAAATGCTCCGTTCTCTCTCCTCGCCCGCGACTGACCCGACCCGAACCCGGTATTCCGACCCTGTCGGAACTTGCAGCTCCGGTGACCTCTTCCGGTGAAACCAGCCCAGAACGACTCGCCTCCTTGCTCCGGTCGTCTCTGTGGTGGCCTCTGACGGCGATTCTCCTTCGCGGTGGCGCTATAAGGCGACACAGGTTGTGGAAATCGGACCCGACCGGAAATCGTAGCTCCGGCGATGGCACGGCTTCAAGTTTCCTTCCTTGGCTTCGTGGGGGTCGTCTGAGTCGATCTATGGTGTTTTTTTTGATCGGTTTACGTGGAAATTGGTTCAACTCAGTTGGGATTACTGTTCACGGCTTGTGAGGTAGTTTTCGACCCTTTATGCTTGTTTTCTGACTTCGAGCTAGTTATGAAAATCCACAAGCATGCTTAGATGAAGCTTTTTGATGTTGGGAGTTTTGTGAAATAATGAGTTTTGGTTGGCGGCGGTGCGGCTCCGTCTGTGGTGGCGTTCCGACAGTGTTTCGGCCATGTATGGAACGGTTTCTGGTATTATATGTCTTCTACTCGTCGATACGAGCGTTTTGATATATAATATGCAGATTTTGGAGTTCGTATGGATTTGTTATGATTTTCACCGTTTCATATCGGTGAATTTATTCAAATCCTTGAGGATTTACGCATCGGATCGACTTGTGGCTTGGACACATCGATCGTGGAAGTGTTCCGGAGACTTTGGGAGGTCTCGGATGTGGTTTCGCCTCGATTGGCGTCACCTTGGGAATTTTGGTTCGATTTAGGGTTTCGAACGTTATTCCTTGTGATTCGTTAATTGAATCAGAGTTGTGTTTCCTTAGGTACTTGACGAAGTATTCTGTGGACGGCTATTGTGATTGGCTGCTTTGTTCTGTATTGAAGACGCAGCGGGAGTTTCGAGGTGAGTAAATCTCGCGATATGTGTTATGAGCCTAGTTACCGTATTGTCTTGGAGTTATGGGATTAACTGTGACTATAGATGGTATTAGTGGCATTTCTGAGTGGATGACTATGTGTGTGTGTATATATATTATGGGGTATATATATATACATATGTATTCATGTATTAGTGACTTCGTGAAGAATCTTTGTGATGATTGCCATGTGAAGCTTGTGTAGGAATATTTGTGTAATGAATCGTTGAAATCAGTGTGATGAATATTTGTGATGATTGTCATGTGTAGCTTGTGTAGGAATATCTGTGTGATGAATTGATGACATCAGTATGATGAATCTTTGTGATGATTGTCATGTGAAGCTTGTGTAGGAATATCTGTGTGATGAATTGATGACATCAGTATGATGAATCTTTGTGATGATTGTCATGTAAAGATTGTGTAGAAATATCTGTGTAGCTTGTGTAGGAATATCTGTGTGATGAATTGATGACATCAGTATGATGAATCTTTGTGATAATTGTCATGTAAAGATTGTGTAGAAATATTTGTGTAGCTTGCGTAGGAATATCTGTGTGATGAATTGATGACATCAGTATGATGAATCTTTGTGATGATTGTCATGTAAAGATTGTGTAGAAATATCTGTGTAGCTTGTGTAGGGATATTTGTGTGATGATTGCTATCTGTGTGATGACTAGCAATGAATCTATGTGATGATTGCTATCTGTGTGATGACCGACGATATCTGTGTGATGAATATGCGTGATGATCGCTATCTGTGTGATGACCGGCGATATCTGTGTCATGATTAGTTGGATGATCGCTATCTGTGTGATGACTGGCGATATCTGTGTGATGATCAGTAGGATGATGGCTATCTGTGTGATGATCGGTGAAATCTATGTGATGATCAGTGTGATGACAACTCGGTAGCGGAGCTGAATTGTTATTAAGTTAACAATAATCGAGAAGACTGCTGTGATGGTCGGGGTTACCTATAGACGTCAGAGTGTGGGATTACGATGACTACTTTGAATTGTTTTGCTTGTTTTGCTGTGACTTCCTGAACTAAATTGCACGCAGAGGTTACTATGAATTGTTTTGCTTGTTTTGCTGTGACTTCCTGAACTAAATTGCACGCAGGGGTTACTTTGAATTGTTTTGCTTGTTTTGTTGTGACTTCCTGAACTAAATTGCACGCAGGGGTTACTATGAATTGTTTTGCTTGTTTTGCTGTGACTTCCTGAACTAAATTGCACGCAGGGGTTACTATGAATGGTTTTGATTGATCTTTAAGGTCATAGTGATGACGATTGTACTCTGTGTGAGGATAGGAAGGTGATTTATTGCTTTCACCTTTGATGTCATGTTAATGACAAAAGCTCCTAGTGGGGAGGGAATGAGCATGGTTTGGGATTCGCCGTAGGGCGTTAGAATGGCATCAAACATTTCTTGAGGAAGTCTTGTTTGATTGAATTTGTGTAATGGAACGCTAGTTGAGAATCCAAGCATGAGGCTGTAGTCACCAGTTGACTTATGTAGGCGCGATATGGAAGATTATGGAATTGATGGCCGTAGGTGTGAGCTATGTGTATATCGTGTTTAGGTTGAGGTGACTTAAGAAATGTGTTTTGCTTTGTGGTTTTGAGTTTACTCATACGAGCTTCATAAGCTTACCGGGTTTGTTGTGTGGCAACCCGGTGCACTATTCAATGGAATTGTGTAGGGGTTAATCTTGCAGGTCAGGGTAATCGTGGCTGAAGCTGAGGTGGCTTGTTGGCAGCAGAACGGGTAGGAAGCATATTTGGTTGGCTTTGCCATTTTTATGACTTCCGTTGTGTAGAAAACTCTGAGGAGCAGTTACGTTTTATATTGTGTTGACAATTTAATTCGTAAGCTTATGTAACATATGACTCTACGGAGCGGGTCAATATTGACATAGTAGGTTCAGGGCATCAATATGTGTGTAGTTAAAAGGAGAAAAAGTTTCCAGGTATTTTGTATTGATGACTGAACGTTCACGCATGTATAATTATGGGATTATATATATCAATTTTACTGTGTGGAAAATCAGGGGTGTGACACTTCTATTCGACCTCCACACTTCAAGTTGCTTCAAGGATTGGTCAGAATATCATGGGCTTCAAAAGCCCCCAAGAATCGGCGCCGGAGATAGCCGGGAATGTGAGAAATCATGATGGGTCGGAGGTCGCCCCGCCACCCTCTTCTCCGCCTTGCTGCACCTTCTACGACTCAAATCGTGCCACCAAACCACCACAGACTTGAAGAGGAGGAAGAGATGGTTCGAACGCGACTGGTGATGCCTCAATCAGTGGTCGGACGACAAAGATATCGCCGGAAAACTCGGGTTGGCTACGGAGAGAGAGAGAGAGAGAGAGAGAGAGAGAGAGAGAGAGAGAGAGAGAGAGAGAGAGAGAGAGAGAGAGAGAGAGAGAGAGAGAGCTCAGGGTTTCCAAATTTGGAAACCTTGGATTTTTTTTATTTTATTTTCCGATTTTTCTATTTATCTAAAATTGGAAACTTTTTCCGTTGGCCATAACTTTTTCATACGAACTCCAATTTTCACGTTCCACATGTCTACGAACTCGTATCGACGTGCTCTACAACTTTTGTGAAGTTTTAGGAGAAACTCAACAAATAAAAAGTCAACCTTTTGACCCCTCGAAAATGAAACGTTTCGAGTAATTATTCGTCCGAAACACTTTCGCTCTACCCTCGAACCACGAAACCATCCTAACAATCAAATTTATAATTTCTAGAAAATCATTAAAAATTAATAATGAATTTCCGGAGTATTACAACATAGTGGGTAGTTAGGAATACAAAAACAACCAGTTAACAAAATCATGAAAAACGAAAAGAAAATTTTGTTTTTTGATGAGAAAAATAAAAACTTGTTGAAATAGTTAGAACATTGATGATGAAATTGGACTATTATCTAACTCATTCTAAATTAAATAAAAATACAATAAAATTCACTTTGAAATTTGACTGTCACCATTTACATATTAATAGTTTATAATGGTTTATTTAAAAGGATCATTTCTCAAACAGACTTTCTTAATAATTAGGGAGACAAGGACAAATATGTTACTTGTTAGCATAACAATCCCCAAGTTTATTCAAACACTTCGTTTTAAGATAGGAGCATTTGTTCAAATTAAAAAAAAAAAAAAAAACTCTTCTCACCAAATACGCAATAACTTTTTTTTTTTGAAAGGCCAAATACTTAAATGAATCAAAGAAACTTAGACAACTTAAATGAATCAAAGAAACTTAGACAACTTAAATGAATCAAAGAAAAATAAAACACTTTCGACAACTTCAAGGTAATAAAAATTTAGAAGATTCCACACTTAATGATGAACAAACTTCCCAGCCAAATAGAATGGTGATGAAATTTCTCAAGATCGAAAAGAAGACAAGTATACACATAAAAGGTTGAATATAGCTCAAGTTGTGTGGAATTTACTTATTCCAGTACCATTTGATTATTCATTATTCTTTACATAAAACAAAATTATTAACGGCAATCACAGGAAACATTTGCGAATTACAATTCTTATATGTTCTAATGCGACTCCTAATTTGGATGACATAATAACTTTCAGTGCAGTGTGATGTCAATTTTACAGCATTTCTATTGCATCCGTCATATATGGTGAATTATTTATTTATTTATTTTTTTGTAAAACATAAGATACGCATAATGAGATTTACATCTATTTCAATCTTCAAAGACACGGTAAATTTTTTGTTTAGAAATATTTCTTTCTAATATGTAACGAATTCTTTATCATTAACTTTTTGCCATAAAAAAATAAAAAAATTATTGTTGGTTGACGTTATGGCAAGACATTGAGACATGAAAGAACATGAAACTCACGAAGTTCTCGACATAATGAAAATCTGCTTTTTTCTAAACACATAGATTTACATACCGAGATTTATGGCTATTTCAAACTTCAATGACGCAGTCAATTTTTTCTTTCTAATATATAACGAATCCTTTGTCATTAACTTTTCACCGCAAAAAAAGAAAAGAAAAAAATCTTGTTGGTTGGCGCTATGGCAAGACATTGAGACATGGAAGGACACGAAACTCACTTATTTCTCGACATAAATGAAAATTTGCTTTTGTCTTAACACATAGATTTACATACTGAGATTTACGGCCATTTCGAACTTCAAAGATGCGGTCAATTTTTTGTTTAGAAATATTTCTTTCTAATATATAACGAATCATTTGTGATTAACTTTTCGCCGCAGAACAAGAAAAAAATATTGTCGGTTGCCGCTGTATGTGGCAAGACATTGAGACGTTGAAGGGCACGAAACTCACGTTAGTTCTCGTCATAAATGAAAATCTGCTTTTTTTCTTAACACATAGATTTGCATTCCGAGATTTATGGTATTTTAATGTTTACGAATATAGTCAAATCCCGAATTTAAGAGTATTTGTTTTTATATAGAAATAAATCCTCTTTACCGAACTCGTTGAAGTGAATAAATAGTTCGTTAGTTCTCTCAAGCACAACAATTAAAACATTTTGACACCAGTGTGAAGTGAGAGTGCTTCATTCTCAGTTCTCTCAAACCAACAACTGAAACATTTCAACTCTAGTGTAAAGTAACAGTGTGTCATTCTCCATTCTCTCAGATACAACAACTACTGAAACATTTTGACACCAATTGGACGTTACATTGCTTCATTCTCTAATCTCTGTAAACAACTTTATTGCATATCTTATTTATTTTTATTTTTTATGATAGAGTTGTCACATCAACATGAAACAGACTTGAGGGCACAGCTGTTGGTCTTGCATAACTCATATTTATATCTCTCTATCTTTCATTGACCAATATCAGTTTTTATAGCATCTCCTACCTATACCTATGTGTACAAAATCCTAGGTGAGGATGCTCATTAGTGTCACACATGAATGCATGGGAGTTAAAAAAAAAACAAAAAAATAATGGTAAAAATCACAACGGTCATCAGTTATATAGCCATCTCGGGAACAGTGCAACTTTTAATCACTCACACTTCCATTCATGGGACTTTGGTCCTAAATTGAAGAAACAAAACCACTGGAGCAACAGTTTGGAAAGTCATTAAATATGGATGTCCACACTTTTGTAAAACTCAGGAAGCTGCCAAGGACACTTTTGCTGCCTATAATTTATAATTTCTGGTTTCTTAATTTACTGCCTCTGTCTCTTTCTCTTTCTCTCTCCTCTCTCTCTCTCTCTCTCTCTCCTCCATGAAAATTAGCTGACTTTTCCGGCATTGACTGACCCATGAGTCGCCGGGCTCCGACTCCGAGACTCACAGTCAGATCGGTGAGCTGAGCTTTCCATCCACTCGAATACATTTCACTAAAGTTCCAATCTTTTCCATTTAATTCTTGCAGTATTGACCAAACAATGAAGATTCTTCTGTGTCAAGATATTATCTTTTGCGTTCTTGCCATTTAATTCCCACATTAAAAGTCAGTCAATTCATTTCTGAGTTACCTTGTAATACCTCAGCTTTAAATTTTTGGGTTTCTTGTATTTCTGGAAACAAACATAGCTGGTGTTTGTTGTGTAGGAATGTCTGATTGAGCATTATATCGAATGCAGTTTACTATTCTTAAGATTTTTCATTTAATTCATGCAATCCTGACCAAAGCATGAAGATTCTCTGAAGATATTATCTTCTTGGCTCTTAATTTCTGCCATTTAGATCATATTGAAATCAGTTAATTCATAAGTTATACCATTTCCTCAGTTACTTTTTATATCTCTGCTTTAATTTGGCTTTCTATTGCCATTGATGTTTTCCTGTAGAAAAATATAACTGGTCATAGTTGTAGAGAATTGTCTGGTGCAAATGATTTTTCAGCCTTGTATCACATATGGTATCCTAATTTCTTCCTCTTAGAAATAAATTAATTTCATTAATGTGGGTTATTTTTATGCATTGCATTTCAGGTGGAAGTTGTTTTGTTGGAGGGATCCCTTTGTGGATTTTGGTCCGGAGTAGTATTGGACATTTCCGATACAAATTCATGAAATAGGAAAGTCAGAAAGTTGGGTTAGTTTGCCGAGGGGCTGAGCTCAAGTATGAAGTTTGGAGGGGATTTTTCAGTTCCGGTGGATGAGGATTTTCGGTCCATGCCTCCTTGGGTACCGGTAACGCCCCAGAAGCCTCTTCCATTGAAACCTCACCCTATGCTGCTTAACCCCCACGGGAATCACCTACCAGCAGCAAATTGGCAACACGAATTGGGGAATGTACAGTTGGGTGATACTTACAATGGCATGAGCCAAGCTATCAACCCAATTGTCCAGTTTCCTAGAAATGTTGGGTGTTATGGTGTTGATGGAGGTCTGGCTCCGCAGAATGGAATGACAAATCACATTCCAGGTTCATACTCACAGTTGCTTGGCAGTGACAGCTCAAGTTGGAACAATGAATCCTTCACACAACTACTACTTCAGGATAATGCAGCTGCAGTTTACGTTGCCTCTGCAGACAGGAATCTTAGCAGAAATGTTGACATGGCAGCAAATGCACCTCTAACTCCTAAGTTGCATCCTCAAGTGGCCAACCAAAGAAACAATTCAAGTAGTTTCTTGCTGACCAACCGAAATTGCAACAATGGTTCATACCCTTCGAGTGCGGTGATGAGCAGGCGCGCGGTTGTGGATTTCCCTTCTCTGTTTGATAACAGTCAGGGGCATTCCAATGTAGCTAATTGGTTGCTTAACAATGAAAATCACAGCTCAAGTTCAAACCTGTTGAGTAATGGTCACAGCTCACCCCATATAAGCCAGAGTAAGTATTTTAAATCAATTCTGATATTTCTCTTGTTTATGAAGGAAGATTTTCTATGAACCATTGTTAAAAAGAATCATGCATTACAGTTTATGCAGTTATAATTCCAATGATAATGACAATAAGTTAGGAGAGAAACAAAATAGGTTGGAACTTGATACACTGGTACCACTAATCAATTTCACTTTACGGCACATCTATATGTAACATGATAGTAACTCTGTTCGCATTCTAAAATAGGTGAGATTTATTGTTTCCATTTGGCAATTATCATATCCTGTTGATATATCGAAGCAGTTGGCAGAAACTCTTACATTCACCAAATCTCTTAACAAAATCATAATTCATATCATGAGCATTTTGGTCTTTGATGTTATAGGTTAAAGAAAAGATCTAAATGTTGCTTAAATTTTATATTGATTTGTTCAAAGCTTTTTCCCATTTTATATGAAGAATTGATGAAGTTGACCATTCTGTTGGGTTTGGCACATTGCACTTGTAAATGATCTAGAAAACATAAGAGCGGAGCATTATATGAACATATGATTTCAGCAATTGTATTCATTGTTAACACTACTACACAAAAAAATTGCTTTTATTCACAGATGTTTTCCCCATGCCCTTGCGACCGAGCTATGATCTAAACTTAAACTCCTCACCGAGAACAGAAGCCGATACTACATTTGTTCCCAGCCAACTCCAATTCACACCATATAGGGCCAATCGCATGGAGAACAACCATCTTTCGGCAATACAAACATCCTTGACAGGTGAAAGCTCTAGCAAGGAAAACTACAAGCAGGTGGACTTTTTCACGTCTACAGGAGATGTAGCAATTCAGAAACATGGTGGAGAACTCTTGCAGAATATCGTGGAGTCAGCTTCTGCAACCATTTCTACACCATACAAGGAAAATAAAGATTCTGACCATGAAAGTGACAGAGGTATTGATCTAAACCAGACAGCCCAGCACAAAAGCTCTAGCAAGGAAAACGACAAGCAGGTGGACTTTTTCACGTCTACAGGAGATGTAGCAATTCAGAAACATGGTGGAGAACTCTTGCAGAATATCGTGGAGTCAGCTTCTGCAACCATTTCTACACCATACAAGGAAAATAAAGGTTCTGACCATGAAAGTGACAGAGGTATTGATCTAAACCAGACAGCCCAGCACAAAACACCCAAGAGAAGGAAGCACAGGCCAAAAGTAATCATAGAAGGCAAACCCAAAAGGACTCCAAAGTCTGCAACTGCAAAGAATGCAGAGCCTAAGGAGTCCCGAACAGGAAAGAGGAAATACGTTAGAAAGAATATCCAAAAGGAATCCTCAAGTCAACTGGTAGATGGTACAAGCGAAGCAACATACCATAATGCTGGAATAGTTGCAAAATCATGCAGGAGGGTTCTAGACTTTGATTTGGAAATGACCACAGTTGAAAAGCAGGGCAAAACTGCTAGAAATAATCAGTCTAAAATGAAGTCTGCTAAGCTGATTGACCTAGAAAATGAAGTGATGGTAGAAAACCAGAGACTGGAAACTATGAGTCACCCTAGCCCTTCAATGAGTCATTTGCCAAGTAACTATATAATTCTTCCAGAAGGACAAGAATCTGCAGTGCCTCATGCTTCAAGAGGAGACACACAGATAAACAATTTGCATGTCACAAAAAGACATGCAGATAGTCGATATGAATACGCTCCCATGCTGCAACATGGCCAGGCTGAAGGAGAAGGCAAACATGCCGTGCGAGCAAAGACTGATGGTGAAAACCATGAGAAGACTAAAGAAAGTGTTTATCAGGGTGCCTATCAATCAGCACTAAAAGCTCTGTCCCCTGCTAATGAAGGAAGGGGATCCAAGAGGGAATATTGTCATAATATTCAGCAGACACATCTTTGTTCCAATAATCTGTCTAGTTCACTGTTGTGCCAGGAGACATTTGAATTGGATGGCCATCAGGAAAGTAGCTGCACTATCAGCAAAGCAAGCCATAAAAAGCAGAAAGTTGACAATAGATACTTGTCCATCCACGACATGCCGTTTAAAGTTACAGCAGTTGAGGAGGGTCTTGGAAGAGTTGAAAGAAAAAGGGCAAATGATGCCAACTCCAATGGATTTGCAGCAGCACTAAACCATACAATATTGAATTCTTACATTGGAAGTAACAGAATGAAAGAGAGAGAAAACAATGGGGTCAACAAGTGTACCAGTGACAGGTTCATTGATTCTATAGCTTCTGAGCATGATTCGCCAAAGCAGCAGATGCCATTCAAATCGAATTCTTGCAAAGAAATCACTCAAGTTCTTAGCTTCTCTACCAATTCCACAATGGAAACATGTAAGCAGCTTGTCTCGTCAACTCCCAGAAAATCCTCTCGACGAGGTAAGAGGCAGGAATTGCAAACTCAGGAACCTAAGTCAGCAACGAAGCAGGCTGTGGTATCCACTGTATTGGAATCTGCTTTATCAAGTACAGATAAAATGCAGCCAGAACAGGATTTCTTGTATGATCATCAACAGTCTTCTGCAAAAACATTAGGTACTTTCCACCTAAAGAAACCTATAAATTTGGATTCAAACTCATTAAATTCATTTAACATACCTCTTGATTTTGATGCAGGGCTTCCGCTAAGAACAATATATCCTTCAATTATGGATGACATCATACATCGATTTAGTGTTCTGAGCATCAATGGGAGCTGCAATGAATTTCAGGAGCAAGAGCAAAATGCACTTGTTCCATACAAAGGAGATGGTGCAGTTGTTCCCTATGAAGGGTCTGAATATATTAAGAAACGTAAGCCACGGCCTAAAGTGGAGCTTGACTCAGAAACAAATAGGATTTGGAACCTTCTGATGGGGAAGGAAGGAAGTGAAGGCACTGAAGGACCTGACAAGCAAAAGGAGAAGTATTGGGAAGAGGAAAGAAAGGTTTTCCAAGGTCGAGTCGACTCATTCATTGCACGCATGCACCTTGTTCAAGGTACAATACCTTCTATATTTGTCTTAAAATTAGATAATCATCAATTACCAGGTTGCATGTGTTATAACAGTAATTTCAACATGGCCATCTACACTTCTGATACCTCATTAAATACTTTAATCGGAAAGTCTTATAAAATAAAGAAGCACTAGACTGGAAGTGACAGTTATGATGCCCGTCATGTACTGCTAGTGATGGTAACTTAACTGAAGACAAGATTTGTAATTATCTTGAATAAATATCAAATACAATTACCTTTGCTACTCATGTATTGGAAAAACTTAAATTTGTTCTTGTTTTCTTCAGTTATTGGATAGTCTATTATTTAATGACATGCAAATAAATTACTAATCCAATATTACTTCATGCAGGGGACAGACGTTTTTCACGGTGGAAAGGATCAGTTGTTGACTCAGTGATTGGAGTTTTCCTTACTCAAAATGTTTCAGACCATCTATCAAGGTATATTCATAACTTTAGCATGATTTTACTACCAGATTTTTCTCTTAAGTGAGGTTCTGAGGTGAACCATATGTTTCTGTTCCTTTCTCTTTTTGCAGCTCTGCCTTCATGTCTTTGGCAGCAAGATTTCCGCCAAAGTTAATGAGCAATCACCAAACACAAGACAAGGTTGGGACAGACATACTGGTTAAAGAACCAGAAGTATGCATTCCAATCCCAGATGATGCTACCAAATGGCCTGAAGAAAGAACAAGTCAACCAATCTATGACCCAATCTCTATGGCACCCTATGAATCTCCAGAACATCAGAGAGACAGTGAGACTTCCAGGACAGGAAAGAACTTAATGGAGGCACATAGTCAATGTTTGGAGGAAGAATTTGTATCATCTCAAGATTCTTTTGGCTCCTCGGTCACTCAAGGAACTGCAGGAATTAGATCATACTTGGTCTCCAATTCAGAAGCAGAAGATCCTACCGCTTGGCGCCAACCCAACAAGGTTAGCTCTAATTCAGCTTACCCACCGATGGAGAAAGATATCGTATTTCAAGACTTTTACCATGAAGTACAAGGAAGTCCACTATTAGATGATGGATCCAGGCAGAGGCTTAAACAATGGGAGGAGCTAAAGACAAGATCAGACAGAATAGATGATTTCAGTGGCACTTGTTCAGTCACAAATCCAATCAATCTTGACAATCGAAAAATGCGACCATCAATTGCTCCTTCCAGCAGCAATCATTTACAGATGTACCTAAGTTCTGGAGAACCAGAGCCATTTGGATTGGAAAGTTTCAGTGAAGAAAGCATATCTTCTTGTTGGCCTTCAACTGCTTCCAAGGTCAATGTGCAAAAAGATGACTATTTCAAGAGCTTCAGAAATAAGGAATTGTCAGGAACTGTTGTTAGTTCATCTGTCGAACAAAATACTTTGTGGAGCTCTCAAGAACCTGCCACAAAGGATCCATATGGTGCTCTCAGACAGCACTCAAGTGACCAGCAAAATTATTGTCAGCCAAGACCCAGCAATGGATATTATCAACCTTCCTGCGAAAGTCATCAACATGAGGGGAACCAAACCTTCCAATTAGAGAAAAATTCATTCATAGAGCCTGTAAAACATAGTGAACAACTTCCAGGAAAGAAGAATGATGGCATGCAGCAAGTCCCAAATGTCAATCAGCTGAATAAGAAATCTTCAAATGCCGGAGATAGTATCTCTACAGTGAACAATGGATCGGTTAATTCAAATACAAAGGAGCAATCTTCCCATGAACGGTCACAGAATGAGATTGTTACTAATATTTCAAAAGGAAGGAAGAAAAAGTCAGAAAGTGACAAAAAGAACGCAGTTGACTGGGATAATTTAAGAACGCAGGTGCTGGCCGATGGTAGGAAAAAGGAAAGAAACAAAGATGCAATGGACTCGCTTGACTATGAAGCACTTATAAATGCTAATGTTAAAGAGATTTCTAATGCAATCAGGGAGCGAGGGATGAACAACATGCTAGCTGAGCGAATTCAGGTTTTCCCCTTCTCTTATTGTCTAGTTTAACAGCCTTGTTGACCATCGTGAGTCAGTGGATAGGTTAAGACATCTTTCACACTAACGGCTGCAAATTGTTTGCAGGACTTCCTAAATCGAGTGGTTAAAGACCATGGAAGCATCGATTTGGAATGGTTGAGAGATGTGCCCCCTGATAAATCAAAGTAAGCCAAGCCAAGCCATTCCATATAATTCATTTTCTTCTAAGATATTACTATTGCCCCCTTAAACTGAAATGCATGGACTTAGTAATTTTTAAAATGATTCTTTTGCAGGGATTATCTATTAAGTATTCGAGGTTTGGGCTTGAAAAGTGTGGAATGTGTTCGTCTTTTGACACTTCACCATCTTGCTTTCCCGGTAAAGTTTACATGTCTAATTACTGATTTTGAAAGAGGTGGAGAACATCTTACAGTCAATGATTTTTTTTGTTTCTCATTTTGTACATAAAGGTTGATACAAATGTTGGAAGAATAGCAGTACGACTTGGATGGGTCCCCCTCCAACCATTACCTGAATCACTCCAGCTCCATCTCCTAGAACTGTAAGATATAGTGTTTGATAAAGTGAATGCTTAAATGTTCCGGTATTTGCAAATGCTAATTATATTCTTCTGCAGGTACCCGATGCTGGAGTCAATTCAAAAGTATCTCTGGCCAAGATTATGCAAACTTGATCAATTAACCCTGTAATCTCATAGCTCCCTGAAGCTATTCATGCAATTCGAGAACCTATTTTTACTTGCAGAATTCATATTGATTTTTTTTTTTTTTCAATTTCAATTACATATGCTTTTACTAATTGATACTTTTGTACTACAGGTATGAGTTACACTACCAGATGATTACATTTGGAAAGGTATGCATGCTGTTTCATTTGTGACAAACATGACCTGTAATTATTATATATATTTTGTCTCACATTGATTTGTTCTCAGGTTTTCTGCACAAAAAGTAAACCAAATTGCAACGCATGTCCAATGAGAGGCGAGTGCAGACACTTCGCAAGTGCTTTTGCAAGGTTCGCACTAATCTCTGAAAAGTACACATATACATGGAACAGGACTTAAAATAATAATAATAATAATTTAAAAAAAAAAAGAGAGATTATTAAAGAACTAATACCAAACCTGTCTGGTGCAGTGCTCGACTTGCCCTGCCGGGGCCAGAGGAGAAGAGTATTGTAAGTTCAAATACTGCAGCTGTAGCTGAGAAGAATCCTGCTGGAGCTGGCAATATAATGTCACTACCTCCACCTGAAAACTACTCGCTTCAGAAAGTAGGTTCTTATAGAAGTGAACCAATCATAGAAGAACCAGCGACACCAGAGCAAGAATTCACTAATCTATCACAAAGTGACATTGAAGACTTGTTCAATGAGGAATATGAGGAGGATCCTGATGAGATTCCTACCATCAATGTCAGCATGGAACAGTTCACAGACACATTACAAAACTATATGCAAAAAAACATGGATCTCCAAGAAGGTGACATGTCCAAGGCTTTAGTTGCCTTGAATCCAGAAGCTGCTTCTCTGCCTATTCCCAAGCTCAAGAATGTCAGTCGACTACGAACAGAGCACCAAGTGTAAGTGCATGTCTTTCCCTAGTTACAAACCACATATGCTTTAGAGAATAAACTAATATGAAATCAGCTAGACAAGAGCCAATTTATAGTGAGAACAAAAGCCAATCTAGAGAATAGTCGATGTCTAAATATTGTATTTGCCTTGGGAGATTTCACTGAACCCTATGGCAAGGAGCCAACAAATATCATTTTCGACATCCATATGGAAATGCAAACATATGAACATAGACATAAATTCTCTCTGACACACTTATCCATCTGTTCCTGATATATTGCAGGTATGAACTACCAGATTCACATCCACTTTTGGAAGGGGTAAGCCATAATTTTAAAGTTTATATATGAATATGTAGTGACCTACTTGAAACATAATTATGCTGAGTTGAGCGCTATTTTACTTTACAGATGGACAGACGGGAACCAGATGATCCAAGCCCATACCTTCTTGCAATATGGACGCCAGGTAAGCTCGGAAGAGAATATTCCTGAAAATGTCTAACTAATTTTAAAATTCCAAATAATCCCAGAAAGTTTGCATTCTGATTACAGATGAAATTGCTCATCTAATTGTAGAGCTCGCAAAACACAGGGCACATAGACAACTAACATGCAGATTTGAAATCATGCAATTTCCTACTAGATATGAAGTGTGGTATTATGCACATTGGTAACTGATAAGATTTATTCTGCACAATATATAATAGGTGAAACTGCAAATTCATTTCAACCACCAGAAAGCAGGTGTGGCTCCCAAGATGGAACCAGTTTGTGCAATGAGAAGACATGCTTTTCATGCAACAGTATAAGAGAAGAAAAGTCGCAGATAGTCAGAGGGACAATTTTGGTGAGGAAATCAATTTTGATGATATGTAACAGTAAGATAGACTGCTTTGCAGTTCTTTACTCAAATTAACTCAATCTGTCGCAGATTCCTTGTAGAACAGCAATGAGAGGGAGCTTTCCACTCAATGGCACATACTTTCAGGTTAATGAGGCAAGTCTTTTTCAAACTTATGTTTCTCTACTCTGCACATTTTTGATTAACTAATAGCAGTATTAAGAGTACATTTTGCAGGCTAGATTTACCATATACCGTGCACTCATAGCTATTAACTACTTCATCACCATGCAGATGTTTGCAGATCATGCTTCTAGTGTCAACCCAATTGATGTTCCAAGGGGATGGATATGGGATTTACCAAGACGACCTGTGTACTTTGGAACTTCTGTAACATCAATATTCAGAGGTAACGGAAAATCAAGATTATAAGCATTTACTACATAACAACTCAGTTAACGATGTAAAGGTTACTTACAATGAATTACTTGTGTGTAATAGGTCTATCAACAGAGGGGATCCAGTACTGCTTTTGGAGAGGTATGTGATACTAACTTGAATTCTGCATATTAGTTTATCTGCTTGAGAACAACTCTTTAGGCGCAAAGTATAGAACTAGAAAGATCACACAAGACCATGAATTTAACTTCCAACACAAACTAAATAGTATTTGGCAATTACAATTAATCTTCTACTCAACATGCGCAATTGTTTACTTGTGATTGATTGATTTGCAGGATATGTTTGTGTAAGGGGCTTTGACAGAAGTACAAGAGCGCCAAAACCCTTAATCACAAGATTGCACTTTCCTCAAAGCAAGATGACGAAGGCCAAAAATGAAGAGTGAGGACCATGGTGCAGAGAAGATTTTCTTCAGGATATCAGATCACTGACTTTATGAAAAGAAGAACAATGACTAACAAATTCTAGCATATTCAATTATTCTTCCTCTAGCATGAGAGGCATTCATTATACCGTAGGAAGGTAGCAGAAAGCAAATTCAGATATAAAAGTTGAGATCTCATGAAAAATTGTTGTAAAGAAATAATCCCCATTATTATTGTTTCAATAAATGCTCAAAAGAGAGCAATTCTTCGATTATCAATTTCACTCCCTGTCAAGAATAATAATTAGAATATACTTCATTGGTCAATCAACAGAAAAATTACATAAATTACGTACATGAATGTGACAATAAAAGATAAAAAAAAATATCCTAATAAAAGCCACAAGGATGAATCTGTTGGAGAACTAAACCAAATTAGCACTCTTGAGTTTCTCCCGAATAAGTTTATCGATTATGATGTTTTGATTTATAAGTTTGATCAGTTATTACTGTAGTACTGTTATGATTTTCTAACTTTAAATAGTCAGAGGGGGCGTTGCTCCTTTACTGTCAGAATAATGTAGAAGAGAGAGCGTCATGTTCTAAATTTTCTTGAAATGCTTATATAAACTTGTTGTAATGATGCTATTTTGAGTATTTGTGATGGGGGAAAAAGATGGAACAAGAATTCTCCCCAGAAAAGTACTTCCTCTATTACTCTCCCTTCTACAGAATCCTCTCTTCAAGATGATGAAAAGAAACTTTGAAGATAAATGATTTACTCATGAAAAATGAGATTGTACTTGAGTTCCATCAGAGTAGGGGGCATTTGATCTAAATGGGAGGATGATCTAATTCTCTTCTGAGAGGGTTGCGGATATGAATAGAGTAATGTTTACCAGGATTGTTCAAAATGATACTGGTGATTTAGTAGTCTATTATAAAGTCCCAACTAATTGTTCTAGCACATGGTACTAATCCCACTGGCAATATCGTTGATCAATGCTTGCTTGCTACCTCTAGTGGTTGAAGTAATTTCAAACATTGCCATTTAACCTTCTTTGGAATGGAAAGTTTTTGTCTTCTTCTCAATTATTTTTTCAGCTTCAAGCTCAGTTCCTCACATTTCAAGCTTTACAGAAACCTTCTTCTTCCCCTAGGCTCCGAGTTCAGAGGCCTTGGACGCCTCCATCAGTGGGTTGGATTAAAGCCAACATTGACGGGGCTTTCAACTGCAGTGCCAAGAATGGTGGGATGGGAGTCATTTTTCGCGATTCGGAAGGTGAAGTGGTGGCTGGTGGGTGTCGGTATGTGAGTGAGGTTTCATCTGCTGAGGAGGTCGAGATGAGAGCCAGCAGATGGGCATGTCAATTGGCTGTTACCCATCAGTTGACTCCGATTATCTTCGAATCCGATTGCTTGACTTTGGTTCAGGCTACCAAAGATCAGAGTGGCAATCTGTCACTTCTTGGTCGTCTGGTGGATGACATTGTAGACTCCTTGCACTCTGCCAGGGGCTTACTTTGCCCACATTTATAGGGAATCAAATGTTGCAGCAGATAAACTTGCTAAATTAGCTTTATATTCTAGGTTAGATGTTTCTTGGGTAGGTACCATTCCTCTGGCTGTTAGGGAATGTGTGGCCATGCATTGTACTCGTTAATCTCCTTTGAGTGCTATAATAAAGTCTGACGTCCTTCTTTCAAAAAAAAAAACATTGCCATTTAACCTTGATCTGAAAAGCATCAGAAGAAATGGTATTGCAATGAAATGCTTTGTCTATATTTGTTTGTTGGTATATGTGGAAATGGAGAAACAAGGGGTTCTTTCTTCCCCAACTAATGCTGTGAAATGATCCTTGTTAGTATAAGAATTTTAAGTGTTGGCTAGTTTCTAATAAAGTTCAATTTAAAGTGAAACAAGCATAATGGGCGAGAAGTGTACAGTCTCAGTCTAAGTTGTAAGTTAATAGACCCTAGCGAAGAAAATATGAGAATGGCAAAGCAAACATAATAAACTCTGAAATCTTCAATACTCATCCTTGTATTTAGTATTTGAACTGCAAGGAAGACCAAGAACCAGGAAACACCATAAAGACCTAAAATTACTTCAACTCCCACAAGAAGCCACAAAGTATGGCATCAATTATAGAGCAAGTCAACCTTATAAACTGTGTAACAGAAAACAGAAAAGCTTCATAGATACATAAACACTAAGATTATCATTCCTTATATAGTCCTTCAAATTCAATGAGCATTATAACCAACTAAAAAAAGAATGCATCTATAATCAAAACATAAGCCAATTGTCTGCAAGAATTTTGTGATTTCAAATATGTGAATTCAAATTTACAAACCTTGCCGCATCACTACGAGCTGCAAAATTCTTAAAAAACAAAGTTCTTTGCATTTTACATTAACCGCTTATATTCAGGGACTGCTTGAACTTCTCAAGCAACCAGTTCTCATCCAAGAGAGGAAGGAGCCCTCCAGTACATTTTTAGACAGTCATCTAAATCCCATAATGTGTTAGCCTGCAACAGTACCAAGTATCACCATGTGAGCCAAAAAGCCAAATGCCAGACCATTTTTTGAGCATGAGTTCCTCCACTTACAAGAATTTTAAATCCCTCCTTATTTTGTTGCCTACAGAAGCGACAGTTGGACAAATTCCTTATCGGTGGGTTTATAGTTACCCTGGAAATGGCTAACAATTTTTTTCTCTGATTCACTTCTTGTATACAACATTGGGCCTAACAAAGTGTCTGTTTGGATATTTACTGAAAGTTAAAAGAATTGGTAGTCAACCATAGCAATAAACATTAAAAAACAGATGCTATGACAAAAAGGCATAAAATATACTGGGCCTCATCCTAATGATTTCCTATCATTCTTTCACCCCTATATACAGCATTGTTGTTAGAATCTAAAATGTGGTAGATAGGCACTCTACATCTTCCTTATTATGAATTTCTTCTTAATTTTAATGAGGCTATACTATATCTACTCCCCATCCAGTCTCAACATACATATGCAGACACAGACAGAGCATTGTTTCCCAATAAGTGAACCTATATGTTTGGAAACAGAATCTTTTAGTATATCAACAGTTCTTCACATGACTGAGATAAAATAGATAGATATTGTACATGAACCTGAAGAAGATTAGAAATAAAACCTGAATTTCTCCGAGTTCTCAGAAGGCTGAACATAATTTGTTAGCAATGTTGTAGGGCAGAACTCCTTTCACTGCTCCCCTGAAACCTCCCATTGCTGAAATTATAAATAAATCTTCCCTCTGTCAAGAAAGAAACTTCCATGTAAGTGCAAGTACCTTGTAAAAAGGAATGTCCAAGATCCAGATTCTAGCCATTAAATAGAATATTTTCCCAAGAATTTTTCTATTTATATTGCTGACACCAAATTTTTTCTTTTTAGAAGGCATGTCACTTGGAGAAATGAAGCGAGAAAAATCAAATCAGTACCTGTTACTTTTGCAAAGCCAATTGCAAGTCCAATAAGACAGTATAAGTAAAGTCAATTGCAAGTTGCAATGACTGAAAGGCATTCCGTGTTTATGGAGATCTAGTGTTTCTGATACTAAAATCTGAATGACTAGTAAGAGGAGCCAATACAGCAGACCATCTATATATGCACATAAACCCTGAGTCCCTTGTTTCTGATAACAGTTCATTTAACCTCTGGATTGCTTTGAACAACAAAATACCATACAATATACAATTACTCATACCAGACAATACAAGAACCATAAGCATCCGTAAACACTAAAGACTAACATGGAACCCCATAAAAAGAAGATTATAAGTAAAACTAATCATCTTTACCAATGAAAACTGCAAAAGAGAAAGTGCCTTATAATGAGAAATATATGAAATGAAGAACACGGCATTCACTGGGGAATTACCTCATACTGGTTGTAGTAATGACGTAAGGTAGACCAAAATGTTCGAGCTGTCGACTACCTTGTAATGGTTATATTACCAGTATGAGCCAGACATTGCATTTCAATAGAGTTGTAGCTCAAGAAAAGTGACCTGTTTCTACTACTGTTTCCATTTCGATACTGTTTCCACTTGAAAATAACGATGAGAAAGGTTTCCGTGTATTCAACAGAAGAGGAATTGATATGACAATAGGATATGGTACATAGAAGCCCTAGTACAAGCAACAGAGCTACATATTTATCCACATTTCCAAAACTCATGTCCAGCTTTCAATCTGGCAATTTATCTATAATAGAAGAACTTATTAATAATTAAATATTTTATTTCTTACAATTAAAATGTGTAGTGCTTGTTACAAAAATTGAAAATTGTATAATGTTGTCATTTATATTGTCTTTGCTACTTGAGGTAGAGATTTAAGAAGGGATGGTGATGGCTTCCTCACGATGTGATTGAGAAGGATCATAAGTGTGAAGAGAGTCAATGCCCCAGCTTGATGTGCGGTGCCAAGCTCAACAGGCACATACGACAGAAGTGTAGAAATCCCCAGTGTGACCTGCAATGACAATAGAAAGTACACATCTTATTCCTTTACTATAGTATACTGTATACAAGGAATATGTAAACCAACTGATCTTGACAATGATATAAAATGCAAAGGAGAACCATATTCTAGCCACAAGAAGAGAACGAACAAATAATGAAAACTATATTATACCTGAAGGCCAGCCATGCCAACAGTAGTTCCAATCAACGATCGAACTGCCGGGTGTATGTCAAACTTCCTTGTTGACCACCACAAAGCGACAATTGAAAATAAAGTTGCAGTTGCAAGGATACGATGGTCAAGCTACAATCAAAATTCAAAAAAACAATTTATCATACTCAGACTTGATACTTGAAATTTCCAACCAATTATAAAACAGGAAAATAAAGATAGTGTGGACTTTGGAGCAATGATATCCCTATCTTCACAAATGCTATACTGTATTAGATTTATTCCAATGAAATTACACTATGAGCTCAGAGAAGATAGTGTAAGTGCTGTTATTGCAATTACACCTCAATGGGTTCAATATGATAATACCTTGACCTAGCAAATTATCTGTGCAAATGTAATTTGAGGAAAACTAATGAATCAACAGTTTTCTGTTTTTTCTTTTGGAAAAGCTTCAACAATACCTTCTCTCAATTGTTCACTTCTTTATGTTTTATGTCATAGTCATAGTATCTTAGTGTTTCAATATCATAACAGGAACCATTGACGCAACCACAAACCAATGTCAATCTCCTTTTTGCTAAAATAAAATACAATCATTGGTCATACCTGCACAGTAGATGTATTCTCAAAGAAGTTCCGGATTAGTGGCTTCATGTCAAAAACATCCTCTGGGATCCATCTGTCCCCCATCTTGGGAAAAGTATTATAAGCATGTCCCTAGGATTCGACATATAAGCGTAACTATATAAGTTTAACTTATAATCTATTCCTCAGAAAGGGAGGACAAAAAAAAAAAAAACAAATTACTCATTTAGAACGCTATGAAAGTCAAGAAACAAACAAGAATTACATACAGCATCATTCCCGGCAACAAATGCTCCTGAGATAGCAGTGATCCCAACCAGTAAGCTTACAGGAAGAGCAAGTCTCTTCACTTTTGCAGCACCATGAACCCAGGCTACAGATTCAGCAGGTGGTTCAGGCATGACAACAGAAAGACCAGTCCACAAAAGGCCACAGTATATAGCAAAGGCTGAAGTAAGGTGAGCTGCTAATCGGTAAGGGCTTACTCTTGGCTGAGCATACTC